>NC_057803.1:677877892-677982368 GCF_018294505.1 Triticum aestivum
GAGGTTTGTTCTCTGTACGTCTGGTTGTTGCTTCATTAGAATTTAGGATAACCATCACATTATACTGAATCAATATTTGTGAACAAAAGCTGAACAACTTGTATATGAGCTTACAACCTGTCTATATTATCAAATCAATAGTGCTTGCAGTGCAATTGGCATGTCAATTGTGTTGTGTTATCTTCCATAGCACTTACAGAGTTGTGTTTCTTTCAATGATTTCTTGCAGGTTTAACACACAACGCAAGCTCAGGTGGTGTTGTATCCTGGCCTGTGAAGTATCTGGAATTGAAATTCATCAGGAAAGATCATCTGTGTGCTGCCTCATAGCTATTTTATCAGGTAAATTTAGAACACATTGCAAACAGCACTTACTACGCAATTTGCAAGACCAATTGACTGTGTCCATCCTCTGACTGCGAGGAGTCAAGGGCAGGAGAGATTTCAGGCAGGAAGAGAAGGAGAGGAAAGGAGTTCCTGCTCTGCTGAAACCATCGCCGGGCAAATGTGGCACTGAGAAGGAGCATATTTCGTCAGATTTCACCAAGGTGAAGTCATCTTCTCTGATACATTCATACATATGAGCTTTGTCTTTCATGCTGTCTGCTGTGCGGAAGGCTTTTTTTGTGCTAGCAGTAGATATACAGTATCCTTAAAAATAAATAGAGATATTCTGTGGACAATCATCTCCTTTTCAGTTCAGGCATTGTGAGAGTTTTCAGAAACCATTGCCTGTTCATAACTTTAGTAACAGTACATGGATTTGGGTCCCAGGTATAGCTATTGGCTAGTCTAATGAACAGAAGTTGAAAATATTTTCTCAGTATTATCCATCTTTCCGTTGCTATATTTGCAATGATGGCTTACAGGTTGTATGACCTGTTAGTGAGCTGTTACAGCTTATTGTGCTGATCCTACAAGAGAACAATTGTGCACCGATTTAGCTTCAACCTATTTACTTTGTTGAAGTTGCAATGGAGAAGAGTTTACTTACATCTTTGTGCACACTAATTCATTTCAAATGTGTGAAATTAAAGACCGATGCCCGACACCTCTGCAGCACAACCATGTCCCCAGGGTTGTCCAGGTCAACGTATCACCCACCCATATGCACCTAAAAGGAGTCAGCGAGTGGATGGCAGCACCTGGCCAATCCCGAGGGAGGGGTCGTCTAGGAAGTACCGGCAGCAGCATAATCAAGCTAAGCTCATAGTGGAAATTCTAACCGGATTTTCATCATTGACCCCAAATTGTTCTCCCGTAGAACAGTACTCTTAATAGAATTTCAACTGAACAGTCAAGCTACTGTCAAAGCTGTGGGCACCACATTAGACTCACTACTTGTCATTCTAAACATCAGGGGCCATGTTACAGTTAGTCGAGCCAGTTTCATTCTAGACAAGCAAAGCTAAGAAAAACAGAAAAAAACAACAACAATACAAATGAAAACAGAGCATTCAGCTCTGCATGGACCAGTCAATTCCATGGGGACGATTGCATCAAATTCCATGTAAACAGGCATAATTTCTTTCTGCTCTTAACACACATATATTGTCAAATCTTTTCTTTAGGGGAGTAAAATGGCAAATCTACCTCCTTCAAGTTTGATGAATTCTGATAAATAGTTTGGCCCATGCACACTTCAATGCGCAGTGTTGTACACGAATGTCAACACTGATCTGCACAACAAGACTTTTGCAGACTGAATATCACCATGCGGGACAGCAGCACGTACCAGGGCTTGCCTGATATAGACCCTCCAACCTAGCCAGTTCTATCTGAGAGGAATATGGACTCTTAGAAATGGTCACCTTACACATGTCTATGTGGATCTTTAGCAAATTCTGTACTAAATCTGCATGTACCCAATTCCATCGCCCGACAGAGACAAACCACCCGATGTTGCTTCTCAGTACCTTGCACAAGTACTGGGGATTCGGATGAGCATTCAGCACCCCTATAGTGTTTTTTTAGGCCTTTTTTCTTCTCCTTCCTTTTTTAATGCATTGCATTTTTTTATGGATCCAAACCTTTCTTAGGAAAATCTAGAAAAAATCCTAGGTGTTATGAATGATATTTCACACCACCATGAATTTTACCAGATTTGTCTATGTAGTTTTTGACAGCTATTTAATTTCAAATTCAATTTTGCCCCCAGTTCAGGTTTGAACTGCAAGTAGGTGAAATATGATTATAAAACTTATGAATTTTACTGGGTATATAATATAACATACTTGCCTCAGATATCTTTTTCATGAATTTTAACTACAGGAATCATCGCCGACAAAATATTTTGCAGTTCTTCCAACAACACATATATATATTTATATATTTGAGGGGAGTTCTTTCACTATTTGAATTTGAACATTTAGCACTTGCTTCAAATACTAAAACTAGTCCATGACATCTGAGATTTTTCAGAGGGGTTGTTTATGACATGTAGGGCCTAGGGAAGTGCCACATCAACTTTTGGATGACATTTTCTTCACAACATTTATTTGAGGGCAGATTTAAGCATTTTGCAAGGTTTCGACCTAAAGGGGCTTTAACCATGCAACTGTATGATGATGCCATGATATGAGATGCATTAAATTACTTGATCACAAGTTACCAATAACAAGGTTTTACAAGCTGGGTCATTACAGCTAATATGGGCAAATCTACTTCCTTCATTTTTTATGAGCTCTGGTGGATAGTCCGGCCCGCGCACATTACAATCAGCAGTGTAGCACAAGAGTTGGAATGGCAACACTGACATGCACAGTAGAACACTAACATGACTCAGTACTGTCATTCTACACATCAAGGGCCACGTTACAGTTATTGGAGCTAGTTTCATGTATATAGCAGTGAAGCAAGACAAGAAATACAACAATAATACAACTCAAAACAGAGCATTCAGCTCCACACGGAGCAGTCAATTCCATGGGGACGGGTGCATCAGATTCCATGTAAACAGGTGTAGTTCCTGTCTAATCTTCACATCCCTATATCGGCAAACCTTTTCTTGGTGGGAGTATATGGGCAAAGTCTACTTCCTCAAATTTTATAACTCTGCTGAATAGTCCGGCCCACACACATTGCAATCAGCAGCGTAGTTCAAGAGTTCGAATGGCAACATTGACCTGCACAACAGAGCTTTTGCAAACCGGTTATCACCAAGTGGACTTGCCTGATACAGATCCTCCAACCTAGCCAGTTCTGTCTGAAAGATAAATGGATTCTTACAAATGGTTACCTTACACACGTCTGCGTAGATTGGTAGCAAATTCTCTGCCAAATCCATAATGTACCCAATTCCATCACCCAACAGAAATAATCCCCCTATATTGCTCCTCAGCACCTTGCTCCAGAACCGGGGATTCGGATGAGCTTTCAGCACCCCGCCGATGATTTTTGCTCCGAAGAAGGACCCATTTAGCTTCCTCGCAATCACCTTGCCTGCTGCTAGCATCCTTGGGTCCTCCTCGACATCTCTGCCAGCAAACGCGTGCGCCTTGAAGAAGAACCAGTACTCCTGGTGCGGCATAACCTTCAGACTGACCGGCTGCACCGTTCCCATGCTCGCAGCGACGGCCCTGCTGTTTGTGGTGATTATGATCCTGCTTCCATGTTTGCCCTGTCTTAAGATCGGCAGTAACTCTTCTAGTATCTGCTTTTTGCCCGCGTCAACATCTTCAAATACCATCAAGAACCTCTTGGTGAGGCATTTCTCCTTAAGTACATGTAGTGACTCGATGAATTTTTGAGCATCTCCAACTGCGTGTTTGGATCCTAGAACAAACACCGCCTCATCCCGAGCCATTGCTCTGGTGTATGAGAAATTGGAATACAAAATTATTGGAAAGTGGTTGCGCACCCTCTCATCATCGCAGACATGCTGCGCATGGGTGGTCTTCCCGACTCCCATGCCGCCAACAATTGGGAGCACTCCCAGTTTTCGAGCTGACACACCACCATCGTGCAGCAGGAAGTTGATGATCCTCTCTTTCTCGACATGTCGGCCGAACATCTGCCCCTCGACGAAGATATTAGTAGCCAAAGGACGATGGATCGGTTGACAGTTATGTAGGAGCATCAGGAACTCCTTGAGATCACCGGATATGGTTTCCAAGATCTCTACCACTCGATCTATCTCCTCAGGAACACCAACATCATGGCCAGACAATAGGCTCTTCATGGCACAGGCTGCTACGCGCACACGCTTTGCAGGATTAAACAAGGAGAAAGAGAAAGGTTGTGCAACTACCTTGTCAGCATGCTCATCTTCAAGCTCCTGCTCTCTGCATCCGACCGTGTCGAGCAAGTAGCGGCCCTGGTACACACTGTCGTTGAGCTCTGAAAGCCACTCGAGGGTGCCGTAGTTTGTGATCTGCCTCCCTTTGCCCTCCTCTACTGCACTATAAACTTTGACGAGCATATGGCAAATCTTGCGTAGTTTGGCTTCAGTGCACTGTTGGCCCTTGAACTGGCCGGCAAGAAGAGATATCATCCTGCCGACCATGTCTCCGACAACCGCTGAGAAGATGACCTCCGCCATGATAAATTCCTCTAGCAACTTTGTGATGTTCGCAAGTTATCTGGTACGCCAGCCTTTCTATCAATTCCAACTTTCTGAATGAAACCATAAGTCAAGGTGAGCACCAATGGTTTGTGTGGTGGAGACATATAAATATTAGCATGAGAGCGACATGGAAGACTTCAGTGCTTTGACTCCATATTGCACTGCAAGTCTACAACACGTGTTTTCCTTCTATGAAAGAAACTGTCATTTTAGATTGCACGACAAGTTATTGTGGTTATATTTTAAGTGTCGCACTGACACGGTAGAGCAAAAAGCAACAGACTAATTTTCTGTTGGCCATTACTTATTGGTTGTACAGTACTAAATATGAAACTATATTCTGAGCTTGTATGATGACTAATGGTGTGAATGCCTAGCCCTTGTCTTAGACCATCAACATCCCTAGAAGCCAAGGAGGTACTGCAGTGCAGTTGCCATAGCCTAATCACTGGTGCTTGCAGTGCAGTTGACCTGACAATTGTTGCCATAGCCTAATCAGCTCTGTTTCAGTTCAGGCATCTACAAGAGTTTGCAGAAACCTTTTCCTGTTCATAACTTAGTATCAGTGCATGGATTTGGGTCCCGGGTATAGGTATCGCTAGTCTAATCAACAGAAAGTTGATTTTTTTTTCTTAGCATTATCCATCTTTCCCTTGCCATATTTTGCAATGATGGCTTACATGTTGCTATGACTTGTTAGTGATGGCATATTCTGCTAGTGCTGTTACAGCTTATTGTGCTGATCATATATGGGAGCATGGTCGGCAGGTTTAGCTTCGACCAACTTTCTTTGTTGATTTTGAAATGTCTGTACATCCCGTCAAATGTTTGAAAATTAAAGACCAATGCCCAAACACTTCTAGAACAACCACTTCTCCAGAGCTGCCAGGGTGAACCTAACCCCAAACCATATGCGCCTAGAATACTCGGCGAGTGGATGGCAGGACCCGGCCAACCCTCAGAGAGAAGGTCGTCTAGAAAGTACCAGAAACAACATAATCAATCTACCAGCAAAGCTCATAATGGAACTTCTAAGCCGATTTTCATGATTAGTTGCTAAATGGTCTCCCGCAGAACAGTACACTGGATAATCAAGCTACTGTCACAGCTCTGGGAACCAAATAAGAGACTCACTACTTTTCATTCCACACATCAAGGGCCAGGTTACAGTCATCCAGGATAGCTACATATACATACCAGGGAAGGGAAGCAACACAAGCAAGCTAAGAAAACAGAAATAAACAAGAACTAGCACAATGCAACTCAAAACAGAGTATTCAACTCTGCACGGACAAGTCAATTCCATGTAAATAGGCATAATTCCTGTCTGATCTTCACACACATATATTACTAATATTAGGAAATCTTTTCTTGAGGGGAGTAAGATGCGCAAATCTACTCCCTTCAAGTTTGGTGAACTCTGGTGAGTAATCTGGCCCACGCAGAGTGCAATGAGCAGTGTAGTACAGTGATTGGAGCGGCAACACTGACCTGCACAACAAGACTTTTGCAAACCCGATATCACCACGCGGGGCAACAACACTAGCACTAGGACTTGCCTGATATACCAACCCAGCCAGTTCTGTCTGAGAGGGATATGGAGTCTTAGAAATGGTCACCTCACATATGTTTGCGTAGTTTGGCAGCAAATTCTCTGCCAAATCTGCAATGTACCCAATTCCATCACCCAACAGAGACAACCCCCCTATATTGCTTCCCAGCATCTTGCACCAGAACCGGGGATTCGGATGAGCTTTCAGCACCCCGCCGACGATTTTCGCTCCGAAGAATGACCCATTTAGCTTCCTTGCAATCGCGTTACCTGCTGCTAACATCCTTGGGTCCTCCTCGACATCTCTGCCAGCAAACGCGTGTGCCTTGAAGAAGAACCAGTACTCCTGATGAGGCATAACCTTCAGATTGATTGGCTGCACCGTTCCCAAGCTGGCGACATCCCTGTTGTTTGTGGTGATTATGATCCTGCTCCCGAATTTGCCATGTCTCAAGATTGGCAGTAACTCTTGTAGCATCTGTTTCTTGCCCATGTCAACATCTTCAAATACCATCAAGAACCTCTTGCTGAGGTATTTCTCCTTGAGTACATGCAGTATTTCCATGAATTTTTTAGCATCTCTAACTGCATTTTTGGATCCTAGAACAAACACCGCCTCACCCCGAGCCATTGCTCTGGTGTATGAGAAATTGGAATACAAGATTATTGGAAAGTGGTTGCGCACCCTCTCATCATCGCAGACATGCTGCGCAAGGGTGGTCTTCCCGACTCCCGTGCTGCCAACAATTGGAAGCATGCCTAGTTTTCCAGTAGACACACCACCATCATGCAGCAGGAAGTTGATGATCCTCTGTTTCTCGACATGTCGGCCGAACATCTGCCCCTCAATGAAGATATTAGTAGCCAAAGGACGATGGATTGGCTGGCAGTTCTGTAGGAGCATCATGAACTCCTTGAGATCACCGGATATGGTTTCCAAGATCTCCACCACTCTGTCAATCTCCTCAGGACCAACGACATCATGGCGAGACAGTAGGCTCTTCACGGCACATGCCGCTACGCGCACACGCTTTGCAGGATTATACAAGGAGAAAGAGAAAGTTTGTCCAACTACCTTGTCATCATGCTTATCTTCAAGCTCCTGTTCTTTGCATCTGACCGTGTCGAGCAAGTAGCGGCCCTGGTACACCCCGTCGTTGAGCTCCGAAAGCCACTCGAGGGTGCCGCAGTTTGTGATCTGCCTCCCTTTGGCCTCCTCTACCGCACTGTGAACCTTGACAAGCATATGGCAAATCCTCCGTAGCTTGGCGTCGGTGCACCCTTGGCCTTTGAACCGGCCAGCGAGAAGAGATATCACCCTACCGACCATGTCCCCGACAACCGCCGAGATGATGAGCTCCGCCATGATAAAATCCTCTTGCTTCTGTTTGGATGTGATAGCAATTCTATGGTTCTGAATGAAATCAGAAGTCAGGGTGAGCACCAATGGTCTGTGTGGTGGAGATGAACAAGTAGTAGCATGAGAGCGACACCAAAGACTTGAGTGCTGTGAGTCCATATTACACTGCAAGTCTACAACTCGTGTTTTGCCTCTATAAAAGGGGCTGTTGATTGAGATTGCACGACCAGTTAATGTGGTTATATTTTTAGCAGGTACTGTATAGAAAAGTATTTTTTTTTGAATGGTCAGAAAAGTATATTCTGAGTTTGTCTGATGACTAGTGCAGTAAATGGTCCAGTATTTTCTTTACAGGTATCAAAAATGAAGTCAAGGTGAGCATCCACATCTAGAAGCCAAGGAGGCCCTATATTGGAGCTTCCACATCCATGGCCTAATCACTAGTGCTTGCAGTGCAATTGACATGTCCATTGTGTTGTTTCATGTACTTGTCTTCCATAGCCACTTATGCGGAATTGGGTTCTTTTCTTGTATATTTCTTACAGGATTAACACGTGCAGTACATATAATTCAAGCTCAGGTGGTGTGGCATATGGTCTTGTGAAGCAGTATCTGAAACTGAAAATCCATCAGTGAAGATCATCAGTGTGCGACCGCATAGAGTGCTATTCTATCAGGTAAATTTAGGACACCCTCATGGCCTCATCCTTGACAATTTGCAAGACCAATTGACAGTGTCTATCTTCTACCTGTGAGAAGCCAGAAGGGAAGATCTTCCAGGCAGGAAGAGAAGCAGAGGAAAGGGATCCCTGCTCTGCTCTGCTGAAACCATTGGCGGGCGAATGCGGCAACGGACAGGAGCACACCGCCTCTGTCCTCTGATATCACCAAGGTGAGCTTCTCGTATCCATTTTTGTCGGTCCTTGCTGTGCAACAAGTGCTTCTCTGCACTAGCAGTTCCATAGAGAAGTATGAGGTGGACAACCAGTTGTCTTTCGGTTCAGGCATCTATGTGAATTTTCAGAAACCATTTCCTGTTCACAACTTTACTAGCAGATTATGGGTTTGGTTCGGATCCCTGGTGTTGTCTAATCATCTTTCTCAAGATATCCATCTTGGCAATGATAGCTTACAGGTCGCTATGATGACTTGTTAGTGATCAGAGCACATTCCGCTAGTGCTACCACAGCTTATTGTGCTGATCTGATATGAGAGGTAGCACATTCCACTAGTGCTGTCACAACTTATTGCGCTAATCCTATATGAGAGCAACTAACTTACTGGTGCATTGAAAAAGAGTTTATTTGCATCTTTTGTGCACACGAATTCTCTTCAAATATGTGAAAATTAAAGTCCACTGTACACCTTATGTTTTCTATGCATGATAATACAGCACATCATAAACAAAAACCCCGGTTTGTTCGCAACATGGTTCTTTCTCTTTGAATAATTGTCAGCGGATGTAGGATTTGAACCCCGGAATAAATTTCTTGTTTGTGCCAACTTTTTTAGTTTACCGCAAGTTTAAATTCCGCACATTTCTTTTGGTGTACTTGCATTCCAGGGTGTATATATTTTAGGCCAGTAGCTCTCTTGGAACTAGCTGAAAACCGACTACTAAATTTGAACCGTCTGTTTGAAAATCCACCGGTGATGATCATCCGTGTGCGGCTGGGCTGCAGAGAGCGCTATCCTATCAGGCAAAATTTAGGACACCCTGAGCCTTGACAATTTGCAAGACCAGTTGACAGGCCTTCTTTCTGCCTTTGAGATGCCAAGAGCAGGAGATCTTCCAGGCAGGAAGAGAAGGAGAGGAGAGGGGTTCCTGCTCCGCTCCACTCCGCTGAAACCATCGCCGGCCGAATGCGGCGCCGAGCAGGATTATAAGTTCCTCGGATGCCACCAGGGCGAAGGCCTTTGCTCAGGTACCTATGACCTGTGCCTTTGTATGGGGCATTGTCTTGGAGTAGGTTGCTATGGCTTGTTAGCGATAAGAGCATGTTCTGCTAGTGCTGCTACAGCTCATCGTTGTGCTGATCCTACATTTTTTTTAGAAAAGGAGGATGACCCCTGGCCTCTACATCTGGGAGATGCATACGGCCACTTTATTGATTATTCTCGAGGACCTTACAAAGTATTACAACAATATGCCTGAATTAACCATCTTGACAACATATGCCATTACTCCTATCCAAAAGATGTAGGGGTGCTATCTGGGCCACATACCCAGACTACTCACCTAATCCTATCATCAAAAGCCAGAAGCCCCAGCCGAGCCACATCCCGGGTCTGGGGCATAAACTGGTCTGACGCACTCACATGTGTCGTCGCCGCCATCTTTCACAGGTCCGTCTTCAGAGCAGATATTGAGGCTTCTACCTTGTCAGGTCACTCCGTCATCGACGCCACCATGACGCCAGACAACTACCTCCACCTGCGCGAGTTCATCACCGTGCATCGGGCGCCGAGTCTCCACTGCACCACGCCGCCGAGATCCGCCGTCATCAATGTGAAGGATGAAGCACCGCTCCACCAAAAAGGCGCCCGCTGGTCCCTCGATCCCGTGTACGCCTCCAAGAATGACGCCCCCAAGGAGGAAATGACACCAACGCGCCGCCGTCATCCGATCAACTAATCTAGGGTTTTCCCCGGAGGTAGCGGATAGAGGTCTAGAGCTTCTCCACGGCGATGCCTTCAAGAAGGTAATGACACAACAGGGTGCCACCAACGCCGGTCATGGCACCAAGCCGAGCACAAGGTTTTCACCCGGATCCGCTCGAAGAACCTCCGTCACGTAATGTGTGCACGGGTCGCCGCCGATCTGAGCCGCTGCACAACGAGCAGGCCGCACCGGCCAGATCAGATCTGTCCGGAGGGCACAACCCGCATGGCGCCGACCCAACCACCAGGCACTCCATGCCGCCACCGCCGATCCGAGGTCAGATGGTGTGTCGCCGCAGACCCGGCTGCCGCCGCCGAACGCAGCCACGCAGCCCGAGGCAGAGCCGGCTGCCGCACCCCACCATCGCGGCCCTTGGCTGAGGCAGCCGCCGCGCCGCCGCCGGAAGGCAGGCCCGCCGCGCCGCCAGGCCAGATCGGCCGCGCCACCCATGCCGCGGGGCGCCGCACCACCCCCACGGCGCAGGCAAGAGGGAGGACCCCCGCCACCGCCGTCAGCCCCGGGCCATCGCCGGCGGCGTCCTTCGGCGGCAGCGAAGGGAGGGGAGGGGACCCGGCGGCTAGGGATCGAGATCCCGCCCGAGTCGCCCGAGCGGGGGCGACGCGGGGGCAAGATAAGGACGTGGGGGCTGATCCTACATTAGCTTCAACTTGATTCTGACACGCACAGGGCACCCGCTCCACTCGTGCTGCATCCGCGCGCGGGGAGTCGGAAAGCGAGCGAGTATGGCCCGTGGAAACGACAGCGGCAGCGGCCAGGCGACGCGTGAACCACCGCCGCCCGCCGTCGCTGTCGGGCACCGCAGCGCCCGTGACCGGACAGAGGGAGTACACGCTTGCCCATGCCCAGCGAGGAAAGGAAAGGAGGCATCCATGCCAAGATAAGCAAAAATCTGAGATAAGATTAAGATGGCGACGGCCCCCCATTGAGCATTGATGCGCTTAAGTGGCGAACCGCAATGAATGGCCGGATAATCCCGTCGCCATCGCCCGGACGCTTGTTTGGTTCAGAGTCGGACTGCGGTGCGTGCGCGTCAGTCACCACGGTCACCGTCGGATGTGCCCCACGCATCAGCAGAGCGTCCCCTCTGCCGCTGACCTTGCTCAAAGCAGTATAAAACCGGCGCCACCTCCTGTGCTGTGCTAACTATCCATGCCCGTCTCACTCCACTAGCCAGCGCGCGCCTCCTCGTCTCCACGCACCAAGAAGCAGAGCATCCCCAATGGCGCGTTGGGCTGCCGTGTGCGCCGTCGCCGTGGCCCTGGCGCTGCTGGCGGCGTCGTCGGCGGCCGCGTGGCTGCACGAGGAGTTCACCACGGAGGGCAACGTGCGGGCCGGCTACGACGCGCGGGGGCAGCAGGTGGCGTCGATCGTCCTCGACCGGCAGTCGGGCGGCGCCTTCCGCTCCCGTCGCAGCTACCTCTATGGCCAGTTCAGCGTCCAGATCAAGCTCGTCCCCGGCAACTCCGCCGGCACCGTCGCCTCCTTCTACGTACGTATTGGATTCGTTTCGATTCGTTTTGAGCACAGAATATACTATATCTATAGTTGACATTCGACTGACGACGCCGGCGTTGCTACTTGATTGGTGCAGCTCTCGTCGGGCGACGGCCCCGGGCACGACGAGATCGACATGGAGTTCATGGGCAACAGCACCGGCCAGCCGGTGGCGCTCAACACCAACGTGTGGGCCAACGGCGACGGCAAGAAGGAGCAGCAGTTCTACCTGTGGTTCGACCCGGCCGCCGACTACCACACCTACACCATCATCTGGAACGACCGAAACATCATCTTCAAGGTGGACGACCTCGTCCTCCGCTGCTTCACCCGCCACGCCGACCTGCCCTACCCGGGCGCCAAGCCCATGTCGGTGCACGCCACGCTCTGGGACGGCAGCTACTGGGCGACGCAGCGGGGCAAGGTGAAGGTGGACTGGTCCGCCGCGCCCTTCGTCGTCTCCTACCGCGGCTACCTCGCCGACGCCTGCGCGCCCGCCGGCGCCGGCCGCCCGCTCGCCTGCCCCGCCGGCACCGGCCGCTGGATGCGGCGCCGGCCCAGCGCCGCCGAGCGGGGCACCGTCGCCTGGGCCAAGAAGAATTACATGCGCTACAACTACTGCGACGACGGGTGGCGGTTCCCCAAGGGGTTCCCCGCCGAGTGCTCCCGCAGCTGATCGGCTGACCGGTGCTTGCTCGACACCAACCTCTGATCGATCATGGATCATCGATGGGCATGACATATGTACATTTTGGCATCCATTGATCCATACTGTTCTTGATCTCGCTCTCTCTGCTCTTTTACTGCCATAGTGATTGTTACCGAGACGGATTAAGGATACTAAAGGTGAATTCTTCAAGAAATGTTGATGAAAAATGTTGGAAAAAACTGTGGATTTGCTAATGTAATCTGGCAGCTGCACATGGTGTCAGTCTCGGGCAGGTAAAAACGAACGATAAACAATGCCCTGTCGGCTGATTCAGATTTGAATTGCGTTGAGATTCGGTGTAATCCATGTGGTGGTTTCCCCCCATTTCTTAAAGAGGGTTGTGCCTGGATCTGGGTTGGATTGGATCCCTTGCTGGAAAGGAAAGCATAGATAAATGCCGCCGGTTGCAGTAGTAAGTGTGGTGAGGTGAGGTGAGCGGACCAAGCTTTTCTCCCGACTTTCGGCCGCGGGCGGTCGTACGCAAGAAAGATAGAGAGCGAGCGGGGCTGCTGCTAACGGTTGCTGCACCTGGAGGACAGCAGCAGGAGTAACTTCACCTGCAACGCGGAGACATCAAACAATTTAATTCCTCGTGTGCTTTTCGCCTGGATCTTCAAGTACATCCACAGGGTCACGCAGTTTCCGTGCATGCATATTGTGTACTCTTTCTGATGTACTCCCTCCGTTCCTAAAATTTCAACGAGGGACTACACACGGAGCAAAATGAGTGAATCTGCACTCTAAAAATATGTCTATATACATCTGTATGTAGTCCATTGTGAAATCTTTAAAAAGATTTATATTTAGAAACGGAGGGAGTACTCTGTAATAAAGAAATATAATATCGTTTAGATCAATACTTAAGTGATGTAAACGATCTTATATTTTTTAGGGTATCTCCACCGACAACCCGCATAAAAACCTCCTGCATTCGTCCGCGGACAGGGAGAGACCAGTCCGCGGATACGATGCGGAGGCAGCCATCCAATACTAGCCGCATACATTTTGACAACAACTTAAACCAACCGGATGAAATTCTTGCAAACACGGCCAGATTTATGCAAACTCGACCGGATTTCATACAAACACGAAGGATTTCATTACAAATACATCAAACGGACCTAGGCGGGCTCTGGAGTATAATTAATACCTAGTCTAAATGATCGCTGGCGTCCTGTCCCCGTGTCCGGCCATGAACCAAGAGAACGGAAGCTTCGCCTTTTCTAGCTCTGCCTCGATGACCTCCGCCTCCGGAACCCCAGGAATTGAAGCTGGCCGCTTCCACGTCGCCGCCAAGCGACTAATCGGTCGAAGATGTTGAGCCCACCAAGCTTGGCATCGACGGGAGGGGGGGAGAGGGGGAGGGGGGGGGGGGGGCGGTGGCCTTCCGGGGACACGAGCGGCGACGACCTATCGTGCACTACTCTTCCTCGCTGCCAGTGGCGCCAGCGAACGTGCTGGCTTCTTCGTGGTCGTGGTGCCGGGGTGCTATCTCGGTGATGTCTTCCTCGTCGGTGTTGCCGAACAACGCCTCATCTGCATCGTCATCGCCACACTCTTTGCCGGCGGCTGCCACCTCCGCCACCCGCAGCCGGTACCGCCAGCGGGCGAGGCAGATCTCGCGGGCGGACCGGTAGGACTCAAGTAGCACCTCCTGCTCCACCAGGTCCGCGTCCAGTGCGACCGCCTTGCCGGTGGCGACCTGCTCCTCCACCTGGAGATGCTCTGGGAGTAAGTTGTGGTTGTAGTTTGCATCGGCCTGCGCTTCCTGGAACTGCTCCTCCCGCACCATGCCCACATAATGGGCACGGGCCTCGCCGATGGTCAGGGTGCAATGCATCGACGAGGGTGGAGTGAAGGAGGGTGTTGCAGAGGAAGAGGAGAGTGTCGTTGCCTCGTCGGAGGAGGCGTCCTCTATTTGCACTGCTGCCTACCGGCCTGCGAGTCGGCAGCAATGGCGGCCATGGCCTTCTTCTGCTCCGACGTAAGCCCGTCCCAGAGAGCTTTGGCAACCGAGCGATCCATGACGGGGAGTGGTGTGGAGGGGGATGACTGTGGCTACGGTCGGGGTATCGAGGCAGCGGTTTATATAGCAGACGGACGGACGGGTGGCGGCGGAGGAGATGCCTCGCCAACAGCGTGCCATCAATGTGGGTGGGAGACGGACGAAAGGGCGGCCGTCGTGTCCTTTGAACGCGCGCCAGTTGCCTGTATCGAAAAGCGGCGTAGGCGGTGCTCTCTCAGCTGGCGCGCCGCTCCAATGCTAACGCAGGTGAGCGGTCGCGTTCGCTCTGGACGGGCATGAATGCGGGCGCTGATGCTCTAGAGCGACGCTGACCAAAAACACGCAGGAGGGGTGAGAGTTTTTTGTGGGTCAGGACGGTTATAAACAGGCTTGAGAGCGGTCCAGACTTCCAAACGGGCTTGAGTACAAGGTTGGTTGAAGCTAAATCGTTCATGGTTGTTCTCGTAGAGGATCAGCACAACAATGTACTCCCGCAAACAAACGGGCTTGATCTATTGAGCGGGAAGAGTTTGTGTCCAGCTTCTGCGCGCACTATTCTCTCAAAGGTGTCACAATCGCACTGTCTATTAAAGCATCTCCAGCCGCGCCCCTAACAGGCTCCCTCAGGACAATTTTTTAGCGTCGGTGGTTGAAAATCGGCCCAGTCGCGCTCCCATGATCTCATTTAGCGCTGGTTTGGACCGAATTAACAGCCGATGACCCCGAGCCGAACTCAAGCGCTCGCGTGTCGCCTGGGAGCGCTGACGGAAGCGAACAAGGGTGTGGGGTCATTCTGTCGGTGAGAGGAGGCCCTTTTCCCGCCGTTTCCTCTCGCTTCCCTCTCATTCTCCATTCCTCCCGCCAATCTCCTCCTCCTCCATTCCAAGCCGGCCGCCATGCCGCCGAAGAAGTACGTGTTCCCCCGCACCGTGACGGATACCACTATCGCCGCCGCCCAGCCGAAGCAGAGGAAGCAAAGGGCACCGCCGTCCAAGCCCCCGGGCATGAGTAACGCCGTCTGGAAGGCGAAAGTGCAGCGCCGGGAGGCCGTCACCGCCGATAGGCGCAACAGGGCCAAGAAGGCCCTGGACAGGGCGACGCTCGCGGCAGCGGCAACGGCGGAGCAGGCGGAGCGCTCGGCGGAACAAACCGAGGCGACGCGCGTGGGGATGATGAATCCACCCGGCGGCCACGGCTCGCACGCATCCTGGAGCCAACAAAGCGTCGGATCTTCGACCGGCTTCTCGTCGTCGCCACAACCATGGGGCTGCACGCCATCGCCGGGCTATGCCGACGGCGACGTACACGACGGGTTCAACCCCAACATCACCTCCCCCCATGGTCGCCCGGCCCAGCGCACGCCCTCGCCCGCCTTCGCCGGTGTCCAATACCCTCCATACACCTACTTGCCGCCAGCCTACGCAGCCTCCCTGACGCCACCTCTCTGCTGTGACGCGCTGCTCTTCTTGCAGGCCTCCTCGTCGCATCTTGGCAACGCCGACGCGACGGAGCCTGACATGGAAGACATCATCACAGCCGGCTCGGCTGCCACCGCCGCCTCCCCTGGGTTCACGGCCCACGACGAAACAATTGATCTCAACGGCGACATGGACGGCGAGCTCGACTACAGCGAGGAAGAGACGGAAGAGGAGGAGGAGGAGGAGGAGGAGGAGGAGGAGAAGGAGGAGCCGACGCCTTCTCCGGTGAGGAAAGGCAAGAAGAAGAAGAAACGGGTGGTGAGGACCGGCAAGCCACGCATCAAGTGGACGTCCAAGGAGGACGAGTGCCTCGCCGAAGCGTGGAAAGTCGTCTGCCTCGACCCGACCACCGACACGAACCAGAGCATCGAGACGTATTGGGACCGCATCAAGGTCGAGTTCGACGAGCGCAAGCTCGTCGACCCCTACTTCAAAGGCGTTCACGTGCAGCGCGGGTCGAAGGCGATGGCGAGCCATTGGGGGCTCATCCAAACGGCATGCAACAAATGGCATGGGATCGTTGAGGAGATCGCGGCTCGCCCGGAGAGCGGCGCCAGCATCGATGATCAGGTATAGCATGCCGGCCTCTCTGTTTTTCTTTTTGCCCTATACGCGCCTGTGTGCCCGCCTGCCGGCTGATGTTTCTCGGTGCAGCTGCTGCGGATGTTCGCCGTGTTTCGCGATGACAACATCGACCAAGAGTTCAAGTACCTCCACGTCTTCAAGCGGATCGACAAGTGCGAGAAGTGGGCGGAAGTCCGGCATGTTGGGGAACGTAGTAATTTCAAAAAAATTCCTACACACACGCAAGATCATGGTGATGCATAGCAACGAGAGGGGAGAGTGTAGTCCACGTACCCTCGTAGACCAAAAGCGGAAGCGTTATGACAACACAGTTGATGTAGTCGTACGTCTTCACGATCCGACCGATCCAAGTAGCGAACGTACGGCACCTCCGAGTTCAGCACACGTTCAGCTCGATGACGATCCCCGGACTCCGATCCAGCAGGGTGTCGGGGATGAGTTCCGTCAGCACGACGGCGTGGTGACGATGATGATGTTCTACCGACGCAGGGCTTCGCCTAAGCACCGCTACGATATGACTGAGGTGGAATATGGTGGACGGGGGCACCGCACACGGCTAAGGAACGATCACGAAGATCAATTTGTGTGTCTATGGGGTGCCCCCTGCCCCCGTATATAAAGGAGTGGAGGAGGGGGAGGGCCGGCCCTCTCTATGGCGCGCCCTAGGGGAGTCCTACTCCCACCGAGAGTAGGATCCCCCCTTTCCTAGTAGAACTAGGAGCCCTTCCATGTAGTAGGAGTAGGAGAGAAGGAAATGGAAGAGAGAAGGAAAGGGAAGAGAGAAGGGAAGGAAGGAGGGGGCGCAGCCCCTCCCCCTAGTCCAATTCGGACTAGGCCTTGGGGGGCGCGCGGCCTGCCCTAGGCAGCCCCTCTCTCTTTCCCGTATGGCCCAATAAGGCCCAATACTTCTCTCGGCGAATTCCAGTAACTCTCTGGTACTCCGAAAAATACCCGAATCACTCGGAACCTTTCCGAAGTCCGAATATAGTCGTCCAATATATCGATCTTTACGTCTCGGCCATTTCGAGACTCCTCGTCATGTCCCTGATCTCATCCGGGACTCCGAACTCCTTCGGTACATGAAAACTCATAAACTCATAATAAAACTGTCATCGAAACCTTAAGCGTGCGGACCCTACGGGTTCGAGAACTATGTAGACATGACCGAGACACGTCTCCAGTCAATAACCAATGGCGGAACCTGGATGCTCATATTGGCTCCCACATATTCTACGAAGATCTTTATCGGTCAAACCGCATAACAACATACGTTGTTCCCTTTGTCATCGGCACGTTACTTGCCCGAGATTCGATCGTCGGTATCTCAATACCTAGTTCAATCTCGTTACCGGCAAGTCTCTTTACTCGTTCCATAATGCATCATCCCGCAACTAACTCATTAGTCACATTGCTTGCAAGGCTTATAGTGATGTGCATTACCGAGTGGGCCCAGAGATACCTCTCCGACAATCGGAGTGACAAATCCTAATCTCGAAATACGCCAACTCAACATATACCTTCGGAGACACCTGTAGAGCTCCTTTATAATCACCCAGTTACGTTGTGACGTTTGGTAGCACACAAAGTGTTCCTCCGGTAAACGGGAGTTGCATAATCTCATAGTCATAGGAATATGTATAGGTCATGAAGAAAGCAATAGCAACATACTAAACGATCAAGTGCTAAGCTAACAGAATGAGTCAAGTCAATCACATCATTCTTCTAATGATGTGATCCTGTTAATCAAATGACAATTCATGTCTATGGTTAGGAAACTTAACCATCTTTGGTTAATGAGCTAGTCAAGTAGAGGCATACTAGTGACACTATGTTTGTCTATGTATTCACACATGTATTATGTTTCCGGTTAATACAATTATAGCATGAATAATAAACATTTATCATGAAATGAGGAAATAAATAATAACTTTATTATTGCCTCTAGGGCATATTTCCTTCAGTCTCCCACTTGCACTAGAGTCAATAATCTAGTTCACATCGCCATGTGATTTAACATCAATATTCATATCTGTATGTGATTAATACCCATAGTTCACATCATCATGTGATCAACACCCAAAGGGTTTACTAGAGTCAATAATCTAGTTCACATCGCTATGTGATTAACACCCAAAGAGTACTAAGGTATGATCATGTTTTTCTTGTGAGAGAAGTTTAGTCAACGAGTCTGTCATATTCAGAGTTGTATGTATTTTGCAAATATTCTATGTCTACAATGCTCTGCACGGAGCTACTCTAGCTAATTTCTCCCACTTTCAATATGTATCCAGATTAAGACTTAAAGTCATCTGGACCAGTGCCAAAACTTGCATCGACGTAACCCTTTACGACGAACCTTTTGTCACCTCCATAATCGAGAAATATATCCTTATTCCACTAAGGATAATATTGACCAATGTCCAGTGATCTACTCCTAGATCACTATTGTACTCCCTTGCCAAACTCAGAGTAAGGTATACAATAGGTCTGGTACACAACATAGCATACTTTATAGAACCTATGACTGAGGCATAGGGAATGAATTTTCATTCTCTTTCTATTTTCTGCCATGGTCGGGTTTTGAGTCTTACTCAACTTCACACCTTGCAACACAGGTAAGAACTCCTTCTTTGACTGTTCCATTTTGAACTACTTCAAAATCTTATCGAGGTATGTACTCATTGAAAAATCTTATCAAGCATCTTGATCTATCTCTATAGATCTTGATGCTCAATGTGTAAGCAGCTTCACTGAGGTCTTTCTTTGAAAAACTCCTTTCAAACACTCCTTTATGCTTTCCAGAAAATTCTACATCATTTCCGATCAATAATATGTCATTCACATATACTTATCAGAAATTTTGTAGTGCTCCCACTCACTTTCTTGTAAATATAGGCCTTTCCAAAAGTCTATATAAAACCATATGCTTTGATCAACTCATCAAAGCGTATATTCCAACTCCGAGATGCTTGTACCAGTCCATTGATGGATCACTGGAGCTTGCACATTTTGTTAGCACCTTTCGGATCGACAAAACCTTCAGGTTGCATCATATACAACTCTTCTTCCAAAAATCCATTCAGGAATGCAATTTTTGACATCCATTTGCCAGATTTCATAAAATGTGGCAATGGCTAACATGATTCGGACAGAGTTAAGCATCGTTACGAGTGAGAAAATCTCATCGTATTCAACACCTTTGAACTTGTCGAAAACCTTTCGCAACAAGTCGAGCTTTGAAGATAGTAACACTACTATCAGTGTCCGTCTTCCTCTTTGAAGATCCATTTATTTTCTATGGCTTGCCGATCATCGGGCAAGACAACCAAAGTCCATGCTTTGTTCTCATACATGGATCCCATCTCAGATTTCATGGCCTCAAGCCATTTCGCGGAATCTGGGCTCATCATCGCTTCCTCATAGTTCGTAGGTTCATTATGGTCTAGTTACATGACTTCCAGAATAGGATTACCATACCACTCTGGTGCGGATCTTATTCTGGTTGACCTACGAGGTTTGGTAGTAACTTGATCTGAAGTTTCATGATCAATATCATTAGCTTCCTCACTGATTGGTGTAGTGGTCACTGGAACTGATTTCTGTGATGAACTACTTTCCAATTCGGGAGAAGGTACAATTACCTTATCAAGCTCTACTTTCCTCCCACTCACTTCTTTCAAGAGAAACTCCTTCTCTAGAAAGGATCCATCTTAGCAACGAATATCTTGCTTTCGGATATGTGATAGAAGGTGTACCCAATAGTTTCCTTTGGGTATTCTATGAAGACGCACTTCTCCGATTTGGGTTCGAGCTTATCAGGTTGAAACTTTTTCACATAAGCATCGCAGTCCCAAACTTCAAGAAACGACAACTTTGGTTTCTTGCCAAACCACAGTTCATAATGAATCGTCTCAAATGGATTTTGATGGTGCCCTATTTAAAGTGAATGCAGCTGTCTCTAATGCATAACCCCAAAACGATAGTGGTAAATCGGTAAGAGACATCATAGATTGCACTATATCCAACAAAGTACTGTTATGACGTTCAAACACACCATTAAGCCGTGGTGTTCCAGGTGGCATGAGTTTGTGAAACTATTCCACATTGTTTTAATTGAAGACCAAACTCGTAACTCAAATATTTGTCTCCGCGATCAAATTGCAGAAACTTTATTTTCTTGTTACGATGATTCTCCACTTCACTCTAAAATTCTTTGAACTTTTCAAATGTTTCAGACTTGTGCTTCATTAAGTAGATATACTCATATCTGCTCAATTTATCTTGTGAAGGTCAGAAAATAACGATACCCACCATGAGCATCAACACTCATTGGACCGCATACATCGGTATGTATTATTTCCAATAAGTCACTAGCTCGTTCCATTGTTCCGGAGAACGGAGTTTCAGTCATCTTGCCCAAAAGGCACGGTTCGCAAGCATCAAATGATTCATAACCAAGAGATTCCAAAAATCCATCTTTATGGAGTTTCTTCATGCGCTTTACACCGATATGACCCAAATGGCAGTGCCACAAATAAGTTGCGCTATCATTATCAACTTTGCATCTTTTGGCATCAATATTATGAATATGTGTATCACTACGATCGAGATCCAACAAACTATTTCATTGGGTGTATGACCATCGAAGGCTTTATTCATGTAAACAGAATAAGAATTATTCTCTGACTTTAAATGAATAACTGTATTGCAATAAACATGATCAAATCATAGTCATGCTCAACGCAAACGCCAAATAACATTTATTTAGGTTCAGCACTAATCTCGAAAGTGTAGGGATAGTGTGATGATGATCATATCAATCTTGGAACTACTTCCAACACACATCATCACTTCACCCTCAACTAGTCTCTGTTTATTCTGTAACTCCTGTTTCGAGTTACTAAGCTTAGTAACCGAACAAGTATCAAATACTCAGGGGCTACTATAACACTAGTAAGGTACACATCAGTAACCTATATATCAAATATACCCTTGTTCACTCTGCCATCCTTCTTATCCACCAAATATTCAGGGTATTTCCGTTTCCAGTGACCATTTCCTTTACAGTATAAGCATTCAGTTTTAGGCTTTGGTTCAGCTTTGGGCTTCTTTGTGGGAGTGACAACTTGCTTGTCCTTCTACTTGAAGTTCCTCTTTCTTTCCCTTTGCCCTTTTTTTGAAACTAGTGATCCTGTCAACCATCAACACTTGATGCTCTTTCTTGATTTCTACCTTCGTCGATTTCAACATCATGAAGAGCTCGGGAATCGTTTTCGTCATCCCTTGCATACTATAGTTCATCACAAAGTTCTACTAACTTGGTGATGGTGACTAGAGAACTCTGTCAATCACTATCTTATATGGAAGATTAACTCCCACTTGATTCAAGCGATTGTAGTACCCAGACAATCTGAGCACATGCTCACTAGTTGAGTGATTCTCCTCCATCTTTTAGCCATAGAACTTGTTGGAGACTTCATATCTCTCAACTCAGGTATTTGCTTGAAATATTAACTTCAACTCCTGGATCATCTCATATGGTCTATGACGTTCAGAACGTCTTTGAAGTCCCGATTCTAAGCCGTTAAGCATGGTGCACTAAACTATCAAGTAGTCATCATATTGAGCTAGCCAAACGTTCATAACGTCTGCATCTGCTCCTGCAATAGGTCTGTCACCTAGCGGTGCATCAAGGACATAATTCTTCTGTGCAGCAATGAGGATAAACCTCAGATCATGGATCCAATCCGCATCATTGCTACTAACATCTTTCAACACAATTTTCTCTAGGAACATATCAAAATAAATATATGAAAGCAACAACGCAAGCTATTGATCTACAACATAATTTGCAAAATACTACCAGGACTAAGTTCATGATAAATTTAAGTTCAATTAATTATATTACTTAAGAACTCCCACTTAGACAGACATCTCTCTAGTCATCTAAGTGATCACGTGATCCAAATCAACTAAACCATGTCCGATCATCATGTGAGATGGAGTAGTTTCAATGGTGAACATCACTATGTTGATCATATCTACTATATGATTCACGTTCGACCTTTCGGTCTCCGTATTCCGAGGCCATATCTGTATATGCTAGGCTCGTCAAGTTTAACCTGAGTATTCCGTGTGTGCAACTGTTTTGCACCCGTTGTATTTGAACGTAGAGCCTATCACACCCGATCATCACGTGGTGTCTCAGCACGAAGAACTTTCGCAATGGTGCATACTCAGGGAGAACACTTCTTGATAATTTAGTGAGAGATCATCTTAAAATGCTACCGTCAATCAAAGCAAGATAAGATGCATAAAGGATAAACATCACATGCAATCAATATAAGTGATATGATATGGCCATCATCATCTTGTGCTTGTGATCTCCATCTCCGAAGCACCGTCATGATCACCATCGTCACCGGCGCGACACCTTGATCTCCATCGTAGCATCGTTGTCGTTACGCCATCTATTGCTTCTATGGCTATCGCTACCGCTTAGTGATAACGTAAAGCAATTACAGGGCGTTTGCATTTCATACAATAAAGCGACAACCATATGGCTCCTGCCAGTTGCCGATAACTTCGGTTACAAAACATGATCATCTCATACAATAAAATATAGCATCACGTCTTGACCATATCACATCACAACATGCCCTGCAAAAAGA
Source organism: Triticum aestivum (assembly GCF_018294505.1). Lineage (NCBI taxonomy): Eukaryota > Viridiplantae > Streptophyta > Magnoliopsida > Poales > Poaceae > Triticum > Triticum aestivum. The sequence goes on from NC_057803.1 coordinate 677,900,994, forward strand.
AGTTAGACGTCCTCTACTTTGTTGTTGCAAATTTTACGTGGCTTCTACGGGCTGAGCAAGAACCGTTCTTACCTATGCATCAAAACCATAATGATAGTTCGTCAAGTTAGTGTTGTTTTAACCTTCGCAAGGACCGGGCGTAGCCACACTCGGTTCAACTAAAGTTGGAGAAACAGACACCCGCTAGTCACCTGTGTGCAAAGCACGGCGGTAAAACCAGTCTCGCGTAAGCGTACGCGTAATGTCGGTCCGGGCCGCTTCATCCAACAATACCGCTGAACCAAAGTATGACATGCTGGTAAGCAGTATGACTTGTATCGCCCACAACTCACTTGTGTTCTACTCGTGCATATAACATCAACGCATAAAAACCAGGCTCAGATGCCACTGTTGGGGAACGTAGTAATTTCAAAAAAATTCCTACGCACACGCAAGATCATGGTGATGCATAGCAACGAGAGGGGAGAGTGTAGTCCACGTACCCTCGTAGACCAAAAGCGGAAGCGTTATGACAATGCGGTTGATGTAGTCGTACGTCTTCACGATCCGACCGATCCAAGTACCGAACGTACGGCACCTCCGAGTTCAGCACACGTTCAGCTCGATGACGATCCCCGGACTCCGATCCAGCAGGGTGTCGGGGATGAGTTCCGTCAGCACGATGGCGTGGTGACGATGATGATGTTCTACCGATGCAGGGCTTCGCCTAAGCACCGCTACAATATGACCGAGGTGGAATATGGTGGAGGGGGGCACCGCACACGGCTAAGGAACGATCACGAAGATCAATTTGTGTGTCTATGGGGTGCCCCCTGCCCCCGTATATAAAGGAGTGGAGGAGGGGGAGGGCCGGCCCTCTCTATGGCGCGCCCTAGGGGAGTCCTACTCCCACCGAGAGTAGGATTCCCCCTTTCCTAGTAGAACTAGGAGCCCTTCCATGTACTAGGAGTAGGAGAGAAGGAAAGGGAAGAGAGAAGGGAAGGAAGGAGGGGGCGCAGCCCCTCCCCCTAGTCCAATTCGGACTAGGCCTTGAGGGCGCGCGGCCCGCCCTAGGCAGCCCCTCTCTCTTTCCCGTATGGCCCAATAAGGCCCAATACTTCTCCCGGCGAATTCCCGTAACTCTCTGGTACTCCGAAAAATACCTGAATCACTCGGAACCTTTCTGAAGTCCGAATATAGTCGTCCAATATATCGATCTTTATGTCTTGGCCATTTCGAGACTCCTCGTCATGTCCCCGATCTCATCCGGGACTCCGAACTCCTTCGGTACATCAAAACTCATAAACTCATAATAAAACTGTCATCGAAACCTTAAGCGTGCGGACCCTGCGGGTTCGAGAACTATGTAGACATGACCGAGACACGTCTCCAGTCAATAACCAATGGCGGAACCTGGATGCTCATATTGGCTCCCACATATTCTACGAAGATCTTTATCGGTCAAACCGCATAACAACATACGTTGTTCCCTTTGTCATCGGCACGTTACTTGCCCGAGATTCGATCGTCGGTATCTCAATACCTAGTTCAATCTCGTTACCGGCAAGTCTCTTTACTCGTTCCATAATGCATCATCCCGCAATTAACTCATTAGTCACATTGTTTGCAAGGCTTATAGTGATGTGCATTACTGAGTGGGCCCAGAGATACCTCTCTGACAATCGGAGTGACAAATCCTAATCTCGAAATACGCCAACTCAACATGTACCTTCGGAGACACCTGTAGAGCTCCTTTATAATCACCCAGTTACGTTGTGACGTTTGGTAGCACACAAAGTGTTCCTCCGGTAAATGGGAGTTGCATAATCTCATAGTCATAGGAACATGTATAAGTCATGAAGAAAGCAATAGCAACATACTAAACGATCAAGTGCTAAGCTAACGGAATGGGTCAAGTCAATCACATCATTCTTCTAATGATGTGATCCCGTTAATCAAATGACAACTCATGTCTATGGTTAGGAAACTTAACCATCTTTGATTAACGAGCTAGTCAAGTAGAGGCATACTAGTGACACTTTGTTTGTCTATGTATTCACACATGTATTATGTTTCCAGTTAATACAATTATAGCATGAATAATAAACATTTATCATGAAATAAGGAAATAAATAATAACTTTATTATTGCCTCTAGGGCATATTTCCTTCACGGCATACCCTCGCCAAGGCCAAGGAGACGTACAAGCCGGACACGCTGACGCCGGGCGCGTCCAACGGGCGACCGGACGGCAACAAGGGGGCCAAGAAGGCGAAACACGCCGAAATGGCTGCCGTGCGCGTGCAAGAGTCCATCGAGCATTGCCTTGTCGACGTAAAGGCCTGTGCTGCCCTGCAGGAAGAAAAAACCGAGGCACGATGGTCGGCGTTGATGACGAACAGCGCCGTCAAGCTCGGCTTGCTCTGAACCAACGTCGCCGCGAAGAAGAGGAACACCGATCTGGCTTTTCTGATGGGCGGGCGGAAATGCTCCAGAGCAGCAACGAGAAGCTCAAGACATGGTACCTGAGGGAACGCGGCCTCATCCTCAACCAGATACCGTCGGCGCCACCATCCCCGACGCCAACGCCAACGCCACTGCCAAGCCCGAGTGATGATGCCTCCGCGACGCCCAGCATCGAAGCCGCGCCGACGCCGCCCAGCGCAGAAGCCGCGCCGCCGCCGCCTAGCCCGCGCACGCTGATGCGGGAGGCCTACACCGCCGTTTGATGTGTCCCCTACGTGTCCTTTCTTTTTGTGTGCGGAACTTTTCATTTGATCGCCGAACTGTGGCGGTGATGATCGAACTGCTACGCCCATCGCCGAATTATGGCATTTTTTTGGAGCGGGAACGAAACAAGTTTGAATATGTGGTGCCTTGGGGGCGGCACCTGGGGGCGTGGCTGGGGCCTTGATCGCCCCCAGGGCCTAAAAATCGCCGGGTGAGCGGCCGAAAGATCGCCGACCTATGCGCTGGGGGCCGAACGAGTGGAGACGCTCTTAGACAATACTATAACCTTTTCTTGGGTTGAATTATAATGATAATACCAAAATATGGAGTAAAGTGCGTCCTAGGCCCTAGAACTATGAAAATCATCATATAGATCTTCAAAGTGCAATATGTATAACATGCTGATCTTCAAACTATTTTAGAAGTGTCATATGAGTCCTCGAACAATTCTGGTGCCACGTAAGTACACGTTTGCACTTCAAAGGACCTTTGAGGATGAAGATGGCACTTTAATTTTTAGACTCGGAGTAACTTCCGATCTGGAGCTACCCAGATTGAGTGAATTGCAAGTGCAGTCCCTGTACTCGCTGGTTCGGTCCAGAACGGTCCTGGAACTTGCGCGTTGCCTCGTTACGATCCTGCTACTTGTGAAACTGGTCCATCGACGGTCCTGCGGCAGGCCCACGTGCGTACACGACTACATGTCTTGCCACATCAGCACAGGCCGACACGGGCCGATTCAGTTTCTCCTAGCCCGAGCGAGAAAAGAGGGAATCCCCCCATTCGATCCCAAATCGCTAACCCTACAACCCCCGCTGCCGGAGGCGGCGGTGGCGCGAGACCTCCGGTAGCTCCGTTTCTGGCCCCGGCAAGAATAAGAGTCCTTCGGGCCGAGGCAGTGTTGTCCCAACCTGTGCCGGCTAGATCAGGAGCAGGCAGCGCCCGTCCTCCTTGCCAGCATTCCAACCTTTGGCAGAGGCACCACCACCTTGAGCACCTTCCGGTCGATGCACGATTCACGCATCAATGCATTGACCTGCAATTCCCACCTTTCAGAGGGCAGCTCGATGTCAATCAGCTCGCCGTGAAGCTCCTTCAGCACGCCCATGTCGAAGTCCGGCTCACACACACCGTCAGGGAGGCCTTCATTGCGCGCGTGGCTCGACTCCGGCCAGAGACATGGTGGCTCTCCGCGGCGCCACACCTTCTGCGGGAAACCCTCTCGTGCACGCCGACAGTGGACGATCGAATCGCGGACGTGGGCCACTATTCGGATTGCTTTGCCTCCGCCTGCACAGGAAGCGGCGCTTGTGCTCTAGCCGGGGCGGGTCATGACTGGGATTCAGGCTGCAAGTGGGACTATATGTGGAAGTCCCACCATAATCCACCTCGTCCCAGTACAGTTTGATGTTGAAAAAGTGGGCATCCCACCAAAACTAACATAGATTAAGTGGCAATAGGTGGGATTCCCACTTAACAAAGTAGAGCAGTTAACTAAGCAGCAGTAGTACGCGTAACATCTCGGAGATCCTACGGGAGAGAGAGGAGAGGGAGATGAGAGGAGGGGGGAAAGGGAAATAGCAGGGGGCAGAGGGGCGGCGGCGGCCGCCGCCTCCGGTGGCTCACCGGACGGAGGTTCGGCGCGTGACTGTTGGGACTCAGGCAATGGGATGAAGAGCTGCTCGGGGCGGGGAGGCGACTCAGGCAGGAGCTGGCAGCGGGCGGCGGCGCGGCCGGGCCCTGATGGGCATGGCTCGATCTAAGGTCCTGCGTGTGGACGGGAAGACAGGGTCAATGGGCAGGGGCATGCGCCCTCCTGGCTCGATCTCGAGCGAAAGAGGGGCAGGGACCCTGAACGACGACTGCGTGAGGAGGAAGAAGCGGGGGCACGATGGGACTGGCGGTTGCGGGAGCTCGCTGCGGCTGCGTGGTAAGGTGGGCTCCCGATGGGAAAAGTGGGCTAGCCCGATTATCAATTTTTGTTTTCACTGCGAGCCCACTAAAGCAAATTAAGTGGGATGGGTTAATTAGTCCACTTAATCCCACCTCCATAGCTTCGCCTCCGCCCGCATAAGAAGGAAGCGGCGCTCCTGATCCAGCTGGCACGGGCTGGGACAACACCGCTTCGGCCCGAAGGACTCCTATTCTTGCCGGGGATAGAAACGGAGCTACCGGAGGTCTCGCGCCGCCATCGCCGACGGCGGCGGCGGTTCTAGGGTTAGCGATTTGGGATCGAATGGGGGGATTTCCTCTTTTCTCGCTCGGGTTAGGAGAAACTGAATTGGCCCGCGTTGGCCTGTGCTGATGTGGCAGGACATGTAGTCGTGTACGTACGTGGGCCTGCCGCAGGACCGTCGATGGACCAGTTTCGAAAGTAGCAGGATCGTAACGAGGCAACGCGCAAGTTCCAGGACCGTTCTGGACCAAACCAGCGAGTACAGGGACTGTACGTGCAATTCACTCATCTAGGAGCGATACCCGAACGAACGAATAGGCCGACTGCTAATGGCATTTCTAACTGATCCCTAAAAAGTAGTGGAGTATCCGGTTTAATATACTTCAGCAGAATATATATACTTTACTAAAATTTTACCGGACCAAGCCAATCCCCTAAAGTTAGCGAAGTAAAATTAAATTTGCATAAATTCAATCAAATTTCAACTGAAAGATGTATGCATTTAAAGATAAGTTCAACATAGATACTCTTCACAACCAAACATTAAACATAATTTTAAACTTCTAAACTACACTAAAAACTTAAACTAAACATGGTCGAAGTGAAGGTCGAGCCAGTCCTTCCGCGTGAGACTGCCCTCGGTGAGAGCCGGATCTGAGCCGATGTCATCGTCGTCATCGTCGCCGGGGAAGACGCTCCGCCACTTCTCGATATTGATCTCCTCCTCGCCGCCCTTCTTGCCGCCCTTGTCATCGGAGATGACGATAACTTTGTCGTCATTAACGAGAATATCGCCCGCTCCGCCTACACGAGCTCCGAGTACTGCCGGCGGAGGTCATCCATGCATGTAGGCCTTATCGGCGGCCTCCGCCTCGAGGCGCTCCCTTGCCTCACGGTCCTCCCGTGCCATCTGAGTGCTCACCACCCTCAGCTCCGGCGGGACGAGGTAGACCGGAGCCGTACCGAAGGGGAAGTTGAGCGTCGCCCCACGGCCGTGGAGCTGGACCTGCCAACAATCGTACTCCATGGCAGCGAGCTCGACCCTGTGGAATGACCCGACCCGACATCCGCTTGTGGGTCTTCTGGTCGGTGATTTCCGCCAACCACGTACCTCACAACCGCTATCAGACGTCAAGGTAGGTCATCGTCAGCGGCCGCGCCGGAGGGAGCTCCGGGAAGTCCTCAAATCGGGTGAGGGTCGCAGCGGCGACTCGAGGAAGCGGCAGCGGACGAGGACCTGCGGGCATGGCAGCGTGGATCTGCGTTGCGGATCGGCGGAGGGGATCTTCGACCATCACGTCCGGCCATCAGGAGGAGAGGGGGTGGCAGATCAGGAGGGGGATGCGCTGTTGGCGGGACGAGGGGGAGAAAAGGAGGCGGATGAGAGGAAGAGAGAGGTGGAGAATTTTACTCGGCCGCCGCGATCCAGAGTAAATATAAGTGGAGAAATAGGATGAAGTAATTTTTTACTCCACTAACCGGTATAAGGGATAGGCTAGGTCGTTAGGAGAAAAAACTCAAATATACTCCCTCACGGCCGGATAAGGGATCCGTTAGAAGCACAACCCGTTTGCTACTGTTACACTACAAAAAAGCCCAAAACCCAAAGAAAAAACAAAACACCCTTGTGAATGGAATCACATAAATCGATTTGCCATCATATATAAAATGAAATTGCCTATTATGTAAAAAACATATATAACAAGTAAATCTGCCATCGTGTTCAAGATGGATCAAAACAAACAAAAACTTAACAAATACTCTCTCCATATCAAAATATAATTCGCCTTTTGACACTATCATAGTGTCAAAAACGTTTTATATTTTTATACACATGGAGTATGTTTTAAGCCGTTCTGGTACAAGCAAATTATTGTTCAACTTATGCTTGCCATTATTTCATATAAAACAAAAAATGGCAAAAAGGGAAATTTGAAAACAAGAATGTGAAAGAGTGTAATGAAAAAAGTTCACCATATGATCAAAATTAAAATGGTATACAATTTTTGTACAAGGCTCTATTCAACAAAGTTGCCATGTTTCAAAAATTATTTTGAAAAAAGAATTTATGATGTCGTGTGCGGTACAAGTTTCCATGGTGGTGTACACACAAAGGTGTAAAACAATATGTTTGCCATGGTTAATAAATTTTCCCATGGTCTAAACAAAAAAAAAGTTTACCATGTTTAAACTAATATAATGTCCATGGTCCAAAATATAATTTTACCATGGTCTAAAACTATAGAAAAGTAGCCATGGTTCAATTTTTTTGCCATGGTTGAAAAATATATAAATTTGCCATTTTATGAAGTATGAATTTTCCATGGCTAAAGCAAAAAAAAATGCCATGGTCAAGAAAATAAATTTGCCATGGTTGAAAAGTAAATTTGCCATGTCTAAACAATGATTTTTTCATGGTTCAAAAAATTAAAAAATGCTATGCTAAGATAAAATAACCTTGCCATGGTTAAAAAGGAGTAAATTTGCCATGGCATTTGCCATGGCCAAAAATAAATTTGCCATGATATAGTACTAAAACAAATAATCTTTACCTTAATAATAAAGCAAATTGGGTTTCTTTCGTCCGTCATGGCATTTTTCAGAAAAGTTCCTCTATTTCAGAGAATTCAACCCGCAGTCTTGTTTTAAGTTAAAACGAATGTTTTTTCATATTTTACACAAAAATCCATGTGTTTTGTTGAAATCAACCCGCAGTCCGGATTTAAGTCACACCCGAACCGTTATTTTACATTTTTCGAAACCCCCCATGATGTTTTAGGTAATTCATCCGTGGATCATATTTAAGTCAAACAATGTTTTTTAAAATCATCCATATCTTTTAAACCATAACTCCGATTTGAACATGTTATATATGAAATTTGATTAGAAAAATATGTAGAATATGAATATGAGATTATTTTCACCTGTTAAGTATTTTTAAATATTTTTTTGGAATATATTTAAGTCAAATAAATGATTTTATAAATTATCGGTATCTTTTAAACCGTAACTTCGATTTTAACTTATTATATATGAAATTTTATTAAAAAAATATGTGAAATCTAAATTTGATGTTAATTTTACCTGTTAAATATTTCTAAAATATCGTTGGGAGCAAACTTATAATTTATAGCGTAAGATCTATTTTCCTTTCGTAACGGCGGCGACCCGGATTGCAAATAAACACGCCACTATAACAATATAGGAAAAAGAAAACATCGATAACTATGCATGCATACCTCTGAAAAATATCGCAGGGGAAAACAACAGATTTCTCATCGCGAGAGTGAGAGAAAGCGAGAGAGAGAGAGAGAGAGAGGGAGGGAGGGAGGGAGAGGGGAGGAGAGAGGGAGAGAGAGAGACGCCTTAGGATTAAACATATTCAAACACATTTTTTTGTTTTGTGTGAACACCGAGGTCATTGCCGGCGAGGGTGAGAAGGAGGATAAGCGGCAACACAAATATGATGCCTCTCAAAAATAAAGGAGGTGGACCTATTGTGGTCTTGGGTGATGGTTGTTGGGTTAAGAGTGTGTGTTATGTTTTCTCTCCCATTGCAACACACGGGCTCTTTTGCTAGTGATCTCTAAATGCTGGGTCGTCGGGAACGTGACTGTTTCTGACGGGGATGGAGCATCACGAGCAAGGTAGTTGCCATCGGCGTCAAGGATGTGGCGACAAGATAGGGCGGGGACGTGAACTTGGCAGTCGACGTACGTCACTGTTGCCAGCCACGTGAGCACGCCGGCGATGTGGCGAGCAACCGGGTGGATCACACCGGCGGCTATGAGTTTGGGGTTACAGTAATTGAGAATCACCTGAACTACCCCCCCCCCCCCGGCCGCCTCCTCGAGCGGGGCTACCGGGGTGGCCTCTCCTTCCCTCGCCGCCTAAGCCCCGTTCCACCTGCCCCTCCCCCTCCCCCGCCGTTGTCACCGGCTGGCGCGGCCGGGCGCTTGCCCGCGCGGCGTCATTTTGGCCCGCGGTGGCGGCCCCCTTCTTCTTCCCGGCGCAGATCCTAGCTCGGGCAAGCGTCTCCGGAGGCGGTGTGGTTTGGCTGGTGGTGCTCCGGTGTAGGTTGTACGGTGGGCGTGGCGGCGGCACGGCCCCTTGGCAGCTGTGGCGGGGGTTGACCATCGGCGCCCCGAAAGCCCAGAACCGGGCCCTCTGGGCCTGACCTGGGTCATGGCGAGCCGACCTGGACTCCTGCAGGTCGCCTCCGGCTGGAGCCGGCGAGCTACAGGCGACGTGGGGCGGCGGCTACTGTGCTGCAGCGCGGCGGCGGGAGCGTAGCGGGCCTGATCTGGACCAGGCAAAGCAGTTGGCCTAGTGTGCTCCTGCTCTTTGCGTCCTGTCTGCTACCGCGTGAGCCGGTGGAGGTTGTCCCCTCCCACGTGGCTGCGGTACTGCCGACCCCTATCTACGGTGGCTTCGTTTTGGTCTGGCCGGCCTTGCAGCGTCTGCTGTCGTGAGAGGGCAGTAGTATCTTCGTGACTGTGGTGGCACATGTTGGCGAGTGGAAGGCAAGGTGGAGTCCACGATTGGTCCTGGGTTGTGGGTGTGAGGGGTCAGGAGAAACCCCTGTAGGGTCTGCCCGGCACTGGCGCGGTGACGCCTGTGGGCGCTACCATCATTCTTGAAGGGCGTCGGGAGTCCTCCTCCACCGATTCCATCCGTGTACCGGGAGAAATCCTAGGATTCGTCCGGGCAGCAGCGTCATCGTCGTCGCAGTTCTTCTTGAAGGTGTTGCTTGATACACGGCAATTCGGGGGCATAAGAGTGTGGTGGAATTCTTGGAGGGCGCATCTGTTGCGGGATACTACAACTTTCGTTGATTCGGTGCTTTTGGCATTTTTTTCTCTTGCCTTTTTTTTCTTTGGGCATGATTGTGGTTTTTGCCCCGTGTTGGACTCTATGGTGTATCGGGGGTTGCTATATTAATATAGCGGGGCGAAAAGCTATTTCGAGATATTTGGCAAAGGGAAACAATGGAAAGGACGCTCCTTTGAGATTCGGTTTTGCCAGCTGTCGCATACAGAACAGGGCCTCCACATTGGCTGCCTACGATCCAGGTCGTATGTGATTTTTTTATCTCACGGTATAGTTTATGCTTCGTTTGTACCTGGCCGAGACTGACACCATGTGCAGGTGCCGGACTGCCGGTAGGAGATCAAGAACAGCAGTACATGGGAATGGGAGGCAAAATGGCAGATCATCAGTGGTGAGCCAAGAAACCACAGGTAAACTAGAACAATCGGTACGTCCGGGAATCATCAGTGGACGACGGCGACGAATCAGTCGGTCATCAGTTGCGGGAGCATTCGGCGGGGAATCCCTGCGGGAACCGCCAGCCGTCCTGGCAGTAGTCGTAGTGCATGTAGTTCCTCCTGGCCCAGGCGACGGTGCCCTGCTCGGCGGCGCTGGGCTGGCGCTTCATCCAGCGGTCGGTGCCGGCGGGGCAGGAGAGCGGGCGGCCGTCGCCGGCGGGCACGCAGGCGTCCGCGGAGTAGCCGCGGTAGGAGACGACGAAGGGCGCGGCGGACCAGTCCACCTTCACCTTGCCCTGCTCCGTCGCCCAGTAGCTGCCGTCCCAGAGCGTGGCGTGCACCGACATGGGCTGCCCGCCCGGGTAGGGCAGGTCGGCGTAGCGCTTGAAGGAGCGGAGGAAGAGGTCGTCCACCTTGAAGATGATGTTTCGGTCGTTCCAGATGATGGTGTAGGTGTGGTAGTCGGCGGCCGGGTCGAACCAGAGGTAGAACTGCTGCTCCTTCTTGCCATCGCCGTTGGCCCACACGTTGGTGTTGAGCACCACGGGTTGACCGGTGCTGTTGCCCATGAACTCCATGTCGATCTCGTCATGCCCGGGGCCGTCGCCCGACGAGAGCTGCACCAAATCGATCCCGTAGCAACGCCGGCGCCGTCAGTCGAATGTCAACTACAGATATATATTCTGTTCTGTGCTCGATTCGAAATGAAACGAATACTACGTACGTAGAAGGAGGCGACGGTGCCGGCGGAGTTGCCGGGGATGAGCTTGATCTGGACGCTGAACTGGCCGTAGAGGTAGCTGCGCCGGGAGCGGAAGGCGGCGCCGGACTGGCGGTCGAGGAGGAGCGACGCCACCTGCTGCCCCCGCGCGTCGTAGCCCGCGCGCACGTTGCCCTCCGTGGCGAACTCCTCGTACAGCCACGAGTCCGCGGCCGCCAGCAGCGCCAGCGCCAGGGCCACGGCGGCGGACATGGCAGCCCGGCCCGCCATGGTCGACGGTGCTCTGCTTCCCGGGGGAGACGAGGACGAGGAGGCCAATGGAGAGCGAGACGAGTATGGTTAGTGCGGTCGGTGCGGTGCGCGCGGCGGCCAGGCAAGCTAGCACGGCACGGGAAGTGGCTTTTATAGCGCTCTTGTCCGATGCTCAGCTCTGGGCAGGGTGCAAACGTTGTGTGGATGCGCGAGCGCCGAGTGGCGACGCGTCCCCGTGACGACGACCGGCCATCCATTGCGGTTCGCCACTAGGGTAGGGTTGAGCGCTCCGCCTGCGCCAATCGGGCAGACGAGGTATAACCGTGGGAGCGATTGCGCCTTTCCTTGCTGGGCATGGGCAAGCGTGTACTCATGCTCGCGGGAGTAGCGGACGCGTCGTCGGGCTGCCGTCGGTGTCTTTTGCACGGGACATATACTCTCCCTCGCTTTCAGGCTTCCCGCGCGCGGGCGGATACGGCGGGAGTCGGTGCCCTGTGCGTGTCAGGTAGACGGTGGGAGCGGGGATGGACCGACGCGCGGTGGACGATAAGGCGCGTGACGTGTACAATGACAAGTTGTGTAATTTAATTGAATTAGTTGTTTGATTTTCTTTCTTTATGATGAAATTTGCTTTTTTTTGAGAAGGGAATTTTCTTTCTTCTTGAAGGGTAATATCAATGGGGCGCGCTACGCAAGCTGTCCGATTCGATGATACGAGATGTTCATACTGTTTATTTTTTTTCTTTATTATCTCTGCAACAAGTCTCTTGTTGCAAAACCTTGTATTTTTGCAGCAAGACTCTTATTGTGAGACCTTCTACGCTCCTCTTCTTTATTTTTTCTGCAACAAATCTCTTGTTCCGAAACCTTGTATTTCTGCAACAACACCTTCGTTGCGAGACTTTCTTCTCTCTTATTTCCTGCAACAAAATCCTTGCTGCAAGAAAACCTCTTCTTCTATAATTTTCTGTAGCAAGAACTTCCGTTGAAAAAATCACAACATCTCGTCGCGTGTAATTTTCTACAACAAAACCCATGTTGCAAAAATGCAGCCGCCCACTTGCACTGTCGCCGTTCGCTGCCGTTGATCTGCAACAATGATGGACGTGGCCGTACGACGCGGTGCGGCGAGGTTGATGGTGCTCCCCATCGGTAGGGATGCGTTGTCGCCGCCGGGTGGCCGACGGGTATTGGAGCTCCGACGGTTGTACGGGGCCATGCCATCGCCAATGGCGGAGTGAACCGGGCGGGCTGCATCGAGGAGGGCAAAGGAGAGATTGGGTATGGTAGGGCAAGGTGGAAGGAGATGCAGCAGCGTGTGGTGGCGGTGGCGCGTCGCCGCGGTAGCGGCTGGACTAGCATGGGGACAACGAGGAAAGGAGAAGACGGGTGGGGATAAGTGCGTGAAATTTTTCTGGAATCATGGCAACGTGTTGTGGGGGCCATAGGACACGTGTCAACTGCTGCAGGTGGCGTACTTCTTCCCAGAAATCAGCCGGTTGATCCTCAGTATTTCACAATATCAATGCCACCAATTCATTCTTCCTAACAAAATCTCGTTATTTTTTATTTCTTTTCACTTTTATTCGTTTTAAAGGGCAATACCAATGCCATTAATTTATTTTTCCTTACAAAACTTTGTTATTTTGATTTTGCTTTAGTAACTTATTTGTTATTTAAGTGTAATACCAATCGCACTAATTCATTCCTTCTTAGAAGTTATTATGCGTAAATTCCGCTATCATATGCTTATTCATGCATATTTTTAACAACCGCTTTTTTGTGTATATATGCGCAAATTGTAATTGTTTTATTTAGTATTTCTAGTTTCTTTCTTCTTAAAGGGTAAACCAATGCCACTAATTCATTCTTCCTTGGAAAATTTATTACGTTCATTTTGTTTTAGTTTTTATTTTATTTTCTTTCTTATTAAATGCTAATACCAAAGCCACTAATTCATTTTTTCTTAGAGAACCTCGTAATTTTGATTATTTTTAGTTTTTATTTTATTTCCATTCTTTCTTAATGGTAATACCAATGCCACTAATTCATTCTTTCTTAGAAAACTTCATTACGTTCAATTTTTTTATTTTTATTTTATTTTGTTTCTTCTAAAAGGCTAATATCAAAGCCATTAATTCATTTTTTCTTAGAGAACTTCATAATTTTGATTATTTTTAATTTTTATTTCATTTTCGTTCTTTCTTAGTGGTAATACCAATGACACCAATCCATTCCTTTTTAGGAAACTTCCTTTTTTGTGAAATTCCACTATTTTATGCCTATTCTTGCATATTCTAAAAAAGTGCGCAAATTTTTAGTTTTTAAATTGTGTTTTCATTTCCTTTCTTCTCAAAGTGTAATACCAATGCCACTAATTTATTCTTTCTTAGAAAACATCACTGTTTTAATTTTGTTATATATTTTATTTCATTTTATTTCTTTTTAAGGGTGATACCAGTGCCTCTAAATCATTCTTCCTTACAAAACTTATTATTTTGATTATTTTGCTTTTATTCATTTCTGTTGTTCTTTAAGGGTAATATAAATGTCAGTAATCCATTCCTTCTTAGGAAACTTCTTTTGTGAAAATTCCGTTATTATATGCTTATTTTTGCATATTATAAATAGCACAATTTTTGTGTTAATTTTTGCAAATTTTGTCATTGTTTTTTAGATTTTTTTTACTTTCTTTCTTCTTAAAGGGTAATACCAATGCCACTAATCCCTACAAACTTCATTTTATTGGTTTTTTTAGTACAAGGGAAGAAGAAGGCTAGAGAAAGAAGACCCAGATAGGGGGTGACTGGGTGACTCGGAGGAGGAGGACGAGGGGTGCGATGACCCAGACAAGGATGAGTTCTGGGAGCAGTTCAAGAGCTCCGGTGATGAGGTGTAGTTTTATCTTCAGTGTAGTTCAAGTAGTAGTTCGAACTAGTTGTAGTAATAACTTGATGAATGTAGTAATCATTTAATTTATGTTTTAATGAGAACTATGTTGAAATGAAGTAGTAGTTGAATTTGCTATATTTGAATTTGTATGTTTCAAATGAAGTACCAGTTGAAGTATAGTTTTACATTTCCGTTTGCATCTTCTATTAGAGTTGTTCTTTTATATATCCAATATACATCTTCTGTTGGAGTTGCCTCTTCTATTGTAGATGCTCTGACGGATACATCTAGAGGACATCAAGAGTAACGTGGAGACATCAAACAATTTAATTCCTTGTGTGCTTTTCGCCTGGATATTTAAGTACATCCACAAGGTCACGCAATTTCAGGGCATGCATGTTGTGTACCATACGTTTCCGGTGTCGACTCTGTTATGTGATTGTATATTCGGCTAGTGTATTGTTACATCTTGTTGTGCTGGTCCAATATGAGAGCTATGGTGAAAGATTTAGCTTCAACCAACTTCGTACTTTGTTGATCTATACTAAGCGGGATGAGTTTGTGTCCATCTTCTGCACGCACTATTCTCTCAAAGGTGTCACAATCAAACTATCTATTGGAAAATACTATATAACCTTTCCTGGAGTAAAGAGCATCATAGGCCCTTGAACTATTTCAGAGGTGTCACGCTAGGTTCTCGAACTATGAAAATCATCATATGTCCTCAAAGTGCAATATGTGTGACATGCAAATTCTCAAACTATTTTAGAAATGTCACATAGCCACATAGGTCCTCGAACAACTTAGGTGTGACGTAAGCACACACTTATTGTACTTCAAAGGACCAATGATGACCTAGATGGCACTTTTCATAATTCGAGGACCTACATGACACCTCTGAGATAGTTCAAGGACCTAGGATGCACTTTACTCAATAATATGGTACTCCCCCATAAATCCATTTCTCCGACAAGTATTTCCGGACGGAGGGAGTACATATCAAATCATGTCTCCATCCTCAGGCTCCTTCGCAATGCTTCATTTTTTTCCCAACAGTACGCAAAATACACACCATATTTTTTGGACTAGGACATCTCGGTAACGTTCGATCTAGGTAGCTCCCAGATCAAATAAATTGTTCCTTGGGGGCGATTGTTCTGAAACAAAACATTCGATCCGGGAATGAGTTATGAACGAACGAATAGGCTGAGCGCTAATACTGCTAGTCCATCGGTCACGATCCAGCCAGGCTGAAACAAAAAAATGCCAGCAAAGCCCGTTTGCTACTGTTGCACTACAAAAAAGCTCAAAACCCGAAGGGAGCAAACATTACACCCTTGTGAACAGAACCAAAAAGATTGATTTGCCATCATATATAAAATGGAATCGCCTATTATGTAAAACGCATATGTAACAAGTAAAGCTACCATCAATGTTCAAGATGGATCAAAACTTAAAAGCTTAACAAATATGTATTAAGCCATGTTGGTACAAGCAAATTATATTTTAACTTAAGATTGCCATTGTTTCATATAAAAGAAAGATGAAAAAAAACAGAAATGGAAAACAAAAATGTGAAAGATTCTAATGGATTTTTCCATATGATCAAAATTGCGATGGTATACAATTTTTTTACAATGCTCTATTCAACAAATTAGCCGTGTTTCAAAAAGATTAAAAAAATAATTTATGATGGTGTGTGCGATACAAGTTTCCATGGTGGTGTACACATGAAGGTGTAAAACAATAAGTTGCCATGGTCAAAGTAATAACTTTTCCCATGGTCTAAACAAAAAAGTTACCATTTTTAAATTAATAAAATGGCCATGGTCAAAAATATAATTTTACCGTGGTCTAATAATACAAAAGTAGCCATGGTTCAATTTTTTTGCCATGGTGAATACAATAAAGTTGCCATGGTTAATATATATATATATATATATATATATATATATATATATATATATATATATTTGCCACATTTTGACGTATGAATTTGCCATGGCTAAACCCAAAAATGTGTCAGGAAAATAAAATTCCCATGGTTAAAAAGTAATTTTTCTATGTCCAAACAATCAATTCCATGGCATGAAGTATGAATTGCCACGGTTCAAACAAATAAAAATGCCATGCTCAGATAAAATAACTTTGCCATGGTTAAAAAAGAGTAAATTTACCATGACCAAAAATAAAGTTTGCCATGTTACGCAATTAATATTTGTCATGATACAGTACTAAAAAATAATGATATCTAAAAACATGTCATACTTGGAAAAGTTTATGTCATGGTATATTTTAAACAAAGTATGGAAAATTTGTTTCTCTAGAGACAAGAAAATGCATCATAAGTTGCAATGACATCGTATTTGTAGTTGTCATGGCAAAATGAAAAATTCAAATAATGTGATGGCAAAAAACATCTTCAGTAACCATGGAAACATTCTCCCGATATAGGTATGGAGAAGATACTATGAAAGTTTCCATCATGGCAATGTATGAAAAAAGTATGGCAAAATTATTTTTCTAGACACATGGATTTTTTTTAAATGGGGATGCATCTTAAGTTGCAGTGATATAGTATTTATAGTTGGCATGACAAGACAATATCAAATGTCTATACTTTTTTCCGTGGCAAACAAAAATCAAAGGTCAAATTTTCCATGTTCTCAAACAAATTTGTAATTGCAATGACAAAACTCTTTGGATGGATATGGCAAAAGACAAAATGAAAGTTGCCATCATGGCAACACATGCTTTTAGTTGCCATGGACGTAAAATTATTTTCATTTTGCACATGGCAAAATTAAGAGCATTGTTCTTTTGAAAACGACATAAACTTTAGGATTTTTGTTCACTAGAAACAACATAAACAACTGATTGAGAAAATAGTGCATGAATAGTTATTGAAAAACCCCGTAGAAACCAGTCTGGTAGCTAAAATAGAAAAGAGTAAATTTACATGGTTGAAAAATATACAAATTTACCATATTATGAAGTATGAATTTGCCATGGCTAAACAAAAAAAATGCCATGGTCAGGAAAATAAAATTTTCATGCCCAACCAATGCTTTGCGATGGTATAAAGTATGAATTTGCCATGGTTCAAACAAATAAAAATGCCATACTCATATAAAATAAATTTTCCATGGTTAAAAAATAGTAAATTTGCCATGGATAGAAATAAAATTTGCCATGTTACATAATTAAGAATTTCCATGATATAGTACTAAATAAAGAATGATCTCCAAAAATAATGGCAAATGTGGAAAAGTTTATATCATGGTACATTTTAAATAAAGTATGGAAAATTTGTTTATCTACACACAAGAAAATGCATCTTAAGTTGCAATGACGTCGTCTTTTTAGTTGCCATCGAAAAAAAAATCAAAGATGACATGGAAAAAACATCTTACTCAGCCATGGCAACATTCTCCGATATAGGTATGGCGAAGACACTAGGAAAGTTACTATCATGGCGATATATGAAAAATAAAGTATGGCAAAGTTGTTTTATCTAACACATGATTTTTTTTGAAATGGTGAATGCATCTTGAGTTGTACTGATATCGTATTTATAATTGCCATGGCAAAGAAATTTCAAATGATTATACCTATTGCAATGGCCATGGGAAAAGTTTATGCCATGGGAAAAAAATAAAGATCAAATTTTCCATATTCTCAAACTATTTTGTAACTGCAATGGCAAAACTCTTTGGATAAATATGGCAAAAGACACAACAAAAGTTGCTATAATGGTAACACGTGCTTTTACTTTCCATGGGCCTAAAAAGATTTTCATTTTGCACATGGCAAAATTAAGAACATTGTTCTTTTGAAAAGACGGCAACTTTAGGGTTTTTGTTCACTAGAGACAACATAAAAACCTATTGAAAAAATAGTGTCTGAATAGTGATTGAGAAAACATAGCGACTGACCTGGTAGCTAAAAAAAGAGTTAATTTTCCGTGGTGAATACAATAATTTTCCATGGTTGAAAAATATATTTATATATTTTACATATTATGAAGTATGAATTTACATGGCTAAACATTAAAAAAGTGTCGTGGTCAGCAATTTTTTTTGCCATGTCCAAACTATGATTTGCCATGGCATTAAGTATGAATTTTCCACGTATCATACAAATAAAATGCCATGCTCATATAAAATAATATTGCGATGGTTAAAAAGAGTAAATTTGCCATGGCCAAAATTAAATTTTGGCATGATATAGTAGTAAAAAAGAGTGATCTCCAAACATAATGGCAAACATGGAAAAGTTTAGGCCATGGGAAAAAAATAAAGATCAAATTTTCCATATTCCCAACTATTTTGTAACTGCAATGGCAAAACTCTTTGGATAGATATGGCAAAAGACACAAGGAAAGTTGCTATCATGGACACACATGCTTTTAGTTGCCATGGACCTAACAAGATTCTCATTTTGCACATGGAAAAATTAAGAACATTGCTCTTTTGATAATAATGGCAACTTTAGTTTTTTTCCCCACTAGATACAACATAAACAACCGATTAAAAAAATAGCATGTGAATAGTTATTGAAAAAACAGAGCAACCAGTCGGGTACAATTAAGGAAGAAAGAAAATGGAACAAAAACTAAAACAAAATAAAAATAATGAGGTTTTCTAAGAAGGAATGAATTCGTGGCTTTGTTATTACCATTTAAGAAGAAAGAAAATAAAGTAGAAACTCACAAAATCAAAATAGTGAGGCTTTTCAGGAATACTGAATTAGTGGCATTGGTATTACCTTTTATGAAGAAAGAACACAAATAGTCATAGTTCTAAAGAAAACAATGAGAAATTTTGCACACAAAAGTTACACTTTTTAAAAATATGTAAGAATAAACATATACAGTGGGATTTTTTTTTTCAAAAAACAAGTTTTGTAAGAAGGAATGATTTAGTGGCATCTGTAGTACCTTACAGAAGAAATGAAATAATAATAGAATCAAGATAATAAAATTTTATAAGGAACAATGAATTAGTGACATTGGCATTACCCTCTAAGAAAAAAGAAAATGGTATATAAAAAACTTACACACAACTTGGCACTAAAATTGCACTTTTTTGTAGTATGCAAAGAATAATCATGTAATAATGCAATTTTCATACATATTTTATAGTATTTGTCTGTATACATTCATACTCAGCATCCAAGGAATACCCCAAAAAACAACTAATAAAGAAAAATAAAAGGTAAAAAAGAAAAGAAAAGAGCAAAAACGAATAAAAACAGAAAACCAGGAAGGAACAAAGTGTGAGAGAGGGGAGGGCTAGGTCACACATGTAACGTGCTTATCTTCCCTAATAATAAGACACCTATTGCTTCTGGTCGTATGTCACTTAAATCACCCCTGAAGTTGTTATAAATTACCCACTATGCCACCTATAAGTAAATAAAAAGATTCAATTTTTCTTTTTAAAAAATTCGCTGCGGTGATTGATTCTTATAAGATGTTCCCCTTAAACTAGAAGACTAGGAAATTGGCGCAGTTGTCAAGGGGTTAGAATTTCGTGTGGCGGACCCAGGTTCGATCTCCGGATCACCTTACTTCTTCACTTTTTTTTGAGGGGATCACTTTTTCTCTTCTTTTCTCTGCAAGCGCTCCTCCTCCTCCGCACGTGTATGGGCCGGCCCATGGGCGTGAGGTCCCATGCTGTTTCTTCTTATTTCTGTTTATGTTTTTCCTATTTATAATTAATTCGAGATTTTTAAAAATTCCAAATTTCAGAAAGTTGTGACGTGACTTTTTTTAGAAATCATAAATTGAATTTCAGAAAGTTGTGAGCTGAAGATTTTTTTAGAAATCATAAAATATTCGTGAATGCAAAAAATGGTAGGGAACTAAAATATTGTTCAAGATTTTTAAAAACTGTTTGCATATTATTTAAAAATCACGATTTCAAGTAAATGTTCATGATTTTTAAAAAGTGATCGTGAACCCACGATATATTCAACGATTTGAAAATTCAGGATTTTTAAAAATTCAAAATTTCAGAAAGTTGTGACGTGAAGATTTTTTTTAGAAATCATAAATTCAATTTTAGAAAGTTGTGAGCTGAAGAGTTTTTTTAGAAATCATAAAATTTTCATGAATTCAAAAAATGGTAGGGAAATCATAAATTGTTCAAGATTTTTAAAAACTGTTTGCATATTATTTAAAAATCATGATTTCAAGTAAAGGTTCATGATTTTTAAAAAGTGTCAGTGAATCCTAAACCTATTCAACAATTTGTAAATTCGGGATTTTTAAAAATTCAAAATTTCAGAAAGTTGTGATGTGAAGATTTTTTTTAGAAATCATAAATTCAATTTCAGAAAGTTGTGAGCTGAAGTTTTTAGAAATCATAAAATGTTCGTGAAATCAAAAAATGGTACGGGAAATCATTAATTGTTGAAGATTTAAAAAAAAATATTTGCATATTATTTAAAAATAACGATTTCAAGTAAATGTTCATGATTTTTAAAAACTGATTGTGAATCCAAAAATATTCAGAAATTTAAAATAATGTCCATGAAATTTTAGAAAATGTTCACAAAAAATTCAAACAAAGACGTAAATTACGAACAAAATGAACCATCGCTTAGATAAAGCTCTTTTAGGGGAAATACAGAGGTTGTTTTATGATTTTATTTAATCCATCACACATTGGTTAAGAAGGGTTTTTGTGTTCTATACAACGCTTGGCCCCAGAAAAATTAACACAACTTCTATGGGTTAACTTTTGTAAGCTATATGAAAATGACTAAATGTCTAATATTCCTCAAAACATAGCTATCTTTATTCTGGTATTGTAGTTGTACTGGTTATGAAAAGCACCACGATGCTAGGTCAAGGCGAGACACATCATTTATCAGTCTAGCTTAGGTAGGGTTCATCAATGCAGCTTGCTTAGACAAAAGATATTTCATTGTGGCGCCTTAGGAGATCAAGTCATGAGACCATCACGTTTTCAGCTTTTGAAACGACTTCTTGAAAGCCCCTTATCTCATCGTGACATGATTCAGATGTAGTTTATGAAATGACATTTTTAAAGTCCTTATCTTATCCTGACATAGTCTGATTGTTTTTTCCCGTTGCAACGCACGGGTGGCATATTTGCTAGTAGTCCTAAACAAAGGGTAATGTGCTTCGGCCCGTTAAAGATTTGGCTGACGCAAGTCCGTTGTTGAAAAACGGAGCCCAAAACAACTCACGGAAGAGAGTAGGAAAAGAAAAGGGAGCACGAATCTTAAAGCAGAAATCAACGGCTAAAAACGTTGATCGGGCCAAACTTAATTTTCTGGCGATTTGCATATGGCTAAGGTGTTCTTGAGCCGTTGTGCACAAGCACAGCTGCCAGAGTGCATAATCGCCAGCCCTTATTAAGCCCTGCTCCAAATTTGGCGCCAAGCCTACCTTAACTTAGCAACCACAAACTCATCTTCTATTTACGCTCCGCTCGCCGCGCAGCCGACGGTTCCCTTCCTTCCATCCCACAAAACCCCCGGCACCATCGCCATTGATCGACCGCCTCCTCCGACCCACCACACCATTAACCTGAAACGGAGGGGGCGCTGCCCATCGCCGCTATCACCCATCCCGACGATCGAACGGCGCCACGTACGGCGGCGACGGTCACATTGCACATTGCACGCTCCGCCCACGCCGAGGGAGGTCATCCATCGGCCTAGCATCTCCTAAGGTCCGACGGCCGCGGTCCCAGCCCCGGCCGTCGGTGCGCATTCGCCTCCGTTCTTGGATAAGCTAGCTAGCGGCGAGCGAGCATGGCGTTGGGACTCCGGGAAGGCGGCGCCGGCGAGCTGCAGGGCAAGGAGGGCAGCGGTGAGGCCACGGCGGCGGCTCCGGCGTACCGCTACGCCGCGAGCGACTCGTTCGCCTACGACGACATGCCGCCGCTGCCGCAGCAGATGGACCGGCAGCCGCCCCTGGTGCTCGGCGGGGAGGGGATGCTCGGCGACGGCCGGATCCCGGCGTCCGTGTTCGAGCGGGACACGTCGGATCCCGGCAAGGACTGGAGCATGATGTCCACCGAGTCGGTGTTCGGGCTCCAGGTCGCGCCCTCCTGCGACTTCACCGGCTACTTCCTCTCGCACCCGGAGCTCATGGACATCGCCACGCCGCCCCGCGACAGCTCCGCCGACGTCTCCCGCCCCTCCGCCACGTCCACGCCGCGGCAGTTCAATGCCGTCCCGGAGCTCGGCGACGCCGCCCCGAGCTACTCCTTCGCCTTCCCCAAGTACGCCACGCATTCGGTCGCGTCTTTTGCATTGTACACATGCACGTCCATGTCCATCCGTCCGTAATTCCTCACTGATGCACAACACTTGTGAATTGTGACATGTGCAGCCTGATGGAGGACAGGAGGTACAGCTCCAAGAGAGCTCAGGAATCTAGCGAGATGCCGGCGACGCCGAGAACGGCGCGGGCGGGGGAGCCGGCTGCGGAGACGACGGCGCTGGGGGAGGGGGCAAGCAGCAAACCGGAAGCGGAGCCGGAAGCGCCGAAGGGAGGCATGTTCTCGTGGTTGCCCTGCTGCTCTTGATAAACAACGTCAATGGATCGCCGGCGGCAACCGGCTAGGAGGGGTGCTCATCTTGTCGGCCCCGTCACCGGCGACGCCAGCTCGAACAGTCGAAAATGGTGGCCAGAGACAGGAAAAGGAAGTAAGAAATTATGGATCGATTCGAAGGACAAAAAACACAATCAAAAGCAGTTTTTAAAATTTTCTTTGCCCCAGAGTGGTGTCTTGTAATAGATTGCTTCCCTTTTTGGTCACAAATGTCGTCCACAACGATGAATTTTGAGATTTCTGTGAATTATCCATTCAACATTTCAGATCTTCTGAATGTATATAACCAGAGAAAAAACAGGTTAAATTCATGTAAGGTGCTGTAACTACCTAACTAGATGCATGACATTTCTCTATGCAAAAGAAACCCCCTGCACAATACAGAAACCAGCAAAAAATGCTAGTATCAGATTCGTCACCGGTTCACGACACTGCGGAAATACAAGGTAGATTGCAGTTACTGATATGATGCAAATAAAGGAGCAATTTATACATGTTCAATGCCAACCCAATCTCTCCACAGCAGTAAAAGTGTATCTGCTTGGCCCTTTACAACACACAGAACAGGCTTCATGAACACATACCATTGAACTAGGGTGATTCACTACTGGCTGCCGGAGGCCGGAGCGCCATCTTCGCTCTGCACACCTTCAATGGCCAGAATTTTCTTAACAACTTGCTTGGGTATATCAAGGTCATCTTGCATGCAGCGTAGCAAGGGGTGTGATAAGATGATGCATATCTGGCGGAACAGGACCCGGGCAAGCCCTTGGCCGCTCTCAAGAATGTAGCCCTCGTACTGGCTGACATGCTCGAGGGCATCAACCAGCGCGTCATACACATTTTGTGGGCAGTTATCAGCAGTAGGCTTGTCGTGCAGATAGACTATGTCCATGGTGAAGTTCTTTGGCTTTACGGGCCACAGATGGTGGGGCTTGGTTGAGGACCGGCAGTAGATGAGCACCTGGAATAATCAGTTCTCATGGAAATCAAAACCGAGTTGCAATCCACAAATAACAACAGCAGACATACACAAAGCAGTACTGTACTATATAGGACATAACTTATTCATATTGTTAACCTTCTGTGGACATCAACCAACTGGGCCATTCCAGTTTAGAATTGTACTTGCATTTTATACATGTCGTGAGATGCAGTGAGCCTTCTTACAAATACAAAAAGAATGAAATCAAACCATTCTCCACCAAAAACAGTTTAGAATTGTATTGTTAAACTTATACTCCTTCCGTCCCATAATGTAATTAGTGTCAAAAAAGTTTACATTATGAGACGGAGGGAGTACATTTTATAAGTTTTTTCGACCCTCTGTTGACACCAACCTACTGTGCCTTTTCAGCTTAGAATTGTACTGCATTTTATACATAACACAAACTACAGTGAGCCTTCTACAAAAGAAACTTCTGAATGCTATCAGAACATTCTCCACCCAAAATAGGCAGATGGTAGGCTAGGTGATGCAGAAATACAGTGCAAGTGATCTCAAATAGTGCACAAAGCACTGGAGGCATTGTTATACAAAAGGAAGATTGGTGTGGGCATACAACAATCAACAGATGACCCTAGTACCTTTGATAAGAGGTACAAGTGGGTATCCTACCACTTTGTACACGCAGGGTCCCATAATGGTTGTCAACCTGTTGACTATTTCGTCTTGGGGATATCAGAACTACTTATTAAGCAGTTTATGATTGATGTTTTATGCTATGCTAGGACATTAGATGACAAGTGGTGATGTGGAATTATGGATGACCAACGCCAGCCTGCTCAGGACTTACATGCCCTTGTGTCGAAACACATTATTACACAGCATTGTTTAGAAAAAACATTGCCATTTATATGCCAATTACTGGCTTCCCACATGCTTAGAAACAATGCCATTTCTGCCTGGTAGTAGCCGGGTTACAATTACTATCAAGACAGAAAATGTTACCAGCAATTGGAGCAACTTGCAGCAATCTTACCACTCTAAGTAGTCGCCCTTGCGTTTCTGCCCTTTTCCCTTCCTCGTACGCTATCTTGAAGAGATGAGTGAGATCAGCCACTGCATATCTCGTTTCAGTAGCAGCCAACGACCGGATTGTATCAATTGAAGAAGCAGCATCACTGGTGAATTCTTTGCTTATCTTAAATTCAGAATAAAACAAGTCAATCCCCAGTTCATCATCACATTGTAGAAGCAATATATGAGATTAACCCACAAAGCTCAAATCAAACTACAAGCTTAACTTCAGAATAACAAAAGGCAATCCCTCAGTCCATTACCACATTGCAGAAACAACTTCTGGAATTCATCAAACCACAACACTAAAGGCAAGCTGAAGAATATCAAGAAACTAGCATAGGTTAATCAATACGGAAAATTCTGTGGGGATAACACTCAATTGTTCTTCAGATGGGGGAAATTTTGGGCAACTACTCAGTTCTCATGTCCATTTCTTCATGTATTCGGGTTTGGCATTCAAATGGGCAACATCATAAATCGTTAAGCAACCAGATCTGCAGTGAGTGGCAAAAATTTGCACACATGAACAATATTTGTACTGAAACCGTTAACCCTAGAAATCAGGGGGCGTGTACTGAAGCACTCCTCGTCTGGTTATCTAACCGAGAAAGTGAAGAGACAAGGGGGGCAGCAGATACCAAGGAGACGGTGTCGCGGAGGGAGGCGAAGGCGAAGCGGTGGTCGGGGCACATGGTGAGCTTGCTGTGGAGGAAGAGCATGAGCGCCTGCTTGACGGCGTCCATCCGCCGCACCGCCGGGCGCGCGGGGCGGGGGGGCGCCGCCGGATCCATGAGCGCGCCGGGGCCGGGGGAGCCGGTGGAGCCGGAGGAGGCGGGGGACGCGGACGCGGCGGCGACCTTCATCTCGGAGCGCGCCTCGGCGTCCACGTCGACGCAGAAGAGGATGTCCTCCAGCGGGAGGCGGCTCGGCGGCAGCAAGAACTCCGGCGAGGTCGCCGGCGCCGCCGCGGCAGCGCCGGAGGAGGAGGAGGAGGAGGACGGCGGGAGGCCGTGGCGCGGGGGGTGGTCCATGGGGGGTGGATGGATGGATGGTCGTCGGGATCGGGTGGGGGTGGCCTCCGAAATGCCGGACTCGAGGGGTGCTTTCACTACTTGCTCGCTTCTTGTGACTGAATTTACAAATTTGTATCCCACGCCCCCTTGCAAACTTTCGGGTTGTTCAAAATGTTTACATTTTGTCCATTTTTACGAATTGCGGTCTTTACTACTCCCTCTGTTCACTTTTATAAGATGTTGTACACATTTCAGACAGTGTGCAAAACAGCTCGATTTCGGTTGTCTGAAACGACTTATAAAAATGAACGGAGGGAGTACTAATGATGTTTACAGATGATCTATTGGTGTGTGGTGCAGCAACAAAGCAGGAAGTTGAAGCCATCCTTCAGATCTTAAATCATTTTTGTTCCCTTTCAGGCAAAGTCGCAAATTGGGCAAAGTCAGGAATTATGTTTACTACTAATGTTGATTTGCAGCTCAAACGGGAAATTAAAGGTTGTTTCCTGTCCCTGATATCGGCATCTCTTTCTTCATTTTGGACATCCTCTGGTCTTGCCTGCTAAGGATAGGTCTGTTGCTTACTCATCTGTGGGAGACAAGTTTAAATCCAAGCTTACAATGTATAAGGTAAACAGAATGTCTCACCCCGCTAGGCTTACTCTTATTAAATATGTTTTTTTTCTTCTATTCCTGTTTATTTTATGTCAAATATTTTGTTCTAAAAATATTGCTTGCTAGTATCACTGCTATCATTAGGAGATTTTTGGTGGACAGGGATAAAAGATGATAACACTTTAAGATATCTTTGCTTAAGGGCATGGGTTGATATTTGCATTGACAAGAAAAGTGGTAGTTTAGGTATTAGAAATCTCCAGTCCTTGAATCAGAGCTTGATTCTCTCTGCAACTTGGAGAATTGCTCAAGACTCAACTAGTAATCTTGCTCTTATTTTGAAGTCAAAATACAATGCTGACACTTCTATTTGGAGAGCTCATTCTAGTTGTCCAAAAAATGCTTTTTGGGCTTCCATTTTAAAGATAAGACCTCTATTGGAATCTGCTTATTTTACACAATTTGTTGATGGCCCCTCTTCCATTTGGAGTACACCTTGGTTTAATAGTTGACAGAACATCTATAACAATCTTGTCATTCAGCAACCACCTTTAGTTATCCTACAACTATTAAAGACTTGTGGATCTCAAATCTTAAGGCCTCGAACCATGATCTAGTTAACTCTCTTTTTACTCCACATGTGGCCACAACCATTTTAAACACTCCTATCATTGATGATGTGGGCCGAGATATGCTTGTTTGAAAACTCACTCCTACAGGGTAGTTTTTTACAAAAAGCGCATGACATTGTTTCAAAAATTTGCAGTTGCCGCAGATCCAGATGCCTAAACAAGTACCTCAATAGGTTATTAACTTGCTCAATCAGGTTTGGGCTGAGAAGCACATGATCCCAAGAGTCCAGAATTTTGCTTGCAGACTATTAAGAAGAGTCCTAGCCACAGGTAAAATAATAGATTGTTTTTCTAGACATATTTCACTTATCTACTCAAGGTGTAATATAGAGGAAGATGATATGCATTTGTTTTTCGGATGTCACTTTGCAAAAGTTGTTTGGTTCTTGCGGACCTGGTTTATCAACACTGACTCTTTACAACAACACCAATCTATTCCTGACATCCTTAATTTCTTGCTAAATTCTAATCATCACTTCGTGTCAGTTAATAATCTTTACACTATGCTTTGGTGCATTTGGAAAGCAAAAAATGATACTCTTTTTTATCATGCTAAAATACATCCAAAAAAGGTTGTTGCAGTCTTCTCAGCTTTAATTGCAGGATTTTCAGATCCTTGACGCAAGCCTGCAGGTCCAAGCGACCAACTGATGATCAACGGTTGTGTCGGCAACAACATGGAATGCTACAACATGTTATTCCTATTGCAGGTATAGACATACATATATATTCATATGCAACATGGGCCCCATCGTCTGGTGGTCAACTGCAACAAGAAGGATTGGGCGTCCACATCCAACTTCGTCAGCATCATGCCTCCAGCATCTATGTTGCATCGTTGTCTCTGCCAGTAGGCTCTTCTCTGCAGGCTGAAGCGTGCAATCTGTTGCTCACAGTCAAGGCGGCAGAAGCTCTTCGTCTTCATGATGCTTATTTTCTCACAGATTCAAGGGTACTTGTTTTGACTGCTAGGTCGGATCTAAATGCGACGAAAGGACCTTGGCAGATCAGGGCCATAGTATCTCAAGTCTGAACCTCTTCTAGTTTTCATCCAAATAGGTTATCATACATATCCAGGACACACAATGTGAAGGCTTATCATCACTCTAGGCTAGCCCTTCAAATCACTACCTGTAGTGTCAGGTGTTTGTCATCATCAGGATCGTGCCAATGTCCTGTGTTTACTGT
Source organism: Triticum aestivum (assembly GCF_018294505.1). Classification (NCBI taxonomy): domain Eukaryota; kingdom Viridiplantae; phylum Streptophyta; class Magnoliopsida; order Poales; family Poaceae; genus Triticum; species Triticum aestivum. The sequence continues at coordinate 677,929,076 of NC_057803.1, forward strand.
CCTCACAGTCTCGAGTGTTTCACCACTTAGACTGATGCTTGTAAAATGTACTTGATGCTTATCAATAAGGTCATAAAGTTTTTTTTTTAAAAAGACAAGTCTTTTGCCTCGTTTAATAAAAATACATAATATGCCTTTATTTGGTTTGTGTATTCTTCCAGGCAAGACTTCTATCTCACAAAATATCTTGATTCTGATTATTACCAAAACATGTATAGAAGAAATAGAATGCACATTGCATAAGAATTAAATGTTCTTTCTAATAGTATAGTTTTCGTAGGAATACAAATTTATCTTCAATCCTTTACCCTTCATCTTGTTGGGAAATTTAGCATGCAATTTTAAAAAATTTCCTACGCTCACGCAAGATCTATCTAGGAGATGCATAGCAATGAGAGGGGGTGAGTGTGTCTACGTACCCTCGTAGACCGAAAGCGGAAGCGTTTGACAACGCGGTTGATGTAGTCAAACTTCTTCTCGTTTCGACCGATCAAGTACCGAACGTACGACATCTTCGAGTTTTGCACATGTTCACCTCGATGATGCCCCTCGAACTCTTGATCCAACAAAGTGTCGAGGAAGTAGATGAGTTCCGTCAGCACGACGGCGTGGTGACGGTGATGGTGAAGTTATCCGCGCAGGCTTCCCCTAAGAACTACGAGAATATGACCGGAGGCACAAACTGTGGAGGGGGCACCGCACACGGCTAACAATTGTTGGTGTGTGTTCTAGGCGGCCCCTCCCCATGTATATATATGTGGGAGGGGGAGGGGAACAGCCTTGGGGCGCCCCAAGTAGGAGGAATCCTACTTGGGGCCCTAGTCCAATTTGCCCCCCCTCTCCTTTTACCGGAAGGGGGGAAAGGAAGAGGGAAGGGAGGAAGGAAAGGGGGGGGGGGCGAACCCCCTCTTCCTTATCCTATTCGGCCTCCTGCCTAAGGGGGGGAGGGGGGGCGCTACCCCTTATGGGCTGGTGTGCTCCCCTCTTATGGCCCATAAGGCCCATTATTCCACCGAGGGGTTCCGGTAACCCCCTGGTAGTCCGATAAATACCCGATACTACCCGGAACACTTCTGGTGTCCGAATAATATCATTCTATTATGATAACACCCCTTAATACCCTTATTCTGATAACACCTATGCTTATTCTGCTAACACATCCACGTTGCCCCGCACACTGACCGAACCGCAGCAAAAGCCCCACCCCCCGCCTGCTAATCCCACGCCCCCACCTACCTCCAGCACTTGCTCCCTCCTCCCCACCCCACCTCTCCCGACACCACACCACCACCGGCGCCCTCAACGCCCCACCTAGCCCACTACCTTCCCCGGCCGGCGCGTCCATCCCCCTCCATCTGCCGGCGCGCTCCGTCCCCCTCCAACCGCCAGCGCGCCCTCATCTAACACCCCCCCCAAACGGCTGCCACCCCCTCGACCACATCCCATCGGCTGCCGCCCGCCCCTCGGCCGACCGGCTTCCTCCCCCCCACCCCCACCCTGCGCCGCCTCCTCTCACTCACCAAGCCACGGCGGAGCCTCGCCCCACCACGCATCGCCGGAGCCTCGCCCCACCACGTGCCGCCAGTGCCCTGCACCACCATGCACCGCCGTGGCCTCGCACCACTACGTGCCGCCGGACGCCCGCTGCATCATCCATGGCCGCCATTGCATCACGACGCGTGCGTGTGTGCAGTCTGTGGCGTGTGAGTCACCGGTGGCCGAATTGCATTCCGCCTCCTCTTCAGCTAAGTGTTGGATGTAGGAATGGGAATTCAAGATCAGGATGGTTTGTTTCGTGTATAGACAGTTAGGCACCACTACACGAGCTCCATGATGCATCAAAATCCACTACACGAGCTCCATGATGGTGCTAAGTGCTAACAAAATGGAAGCATGTTCTAGACTAACAATCTACTCTCAAAACCAACTCTTGTGTACCATGCCTTCTAAAGTTTTTTGCCTTTGTAGCAGAAGAAGAAATCCGCTAAGGGACTTCTGTTGGTGCAAGAAAAATCTATAGGAGGAAATGCTACCAAGGTCTTCTGAATGTCATGTACTCATGCTTAGAAGATTGATCTATTTGAAGAAAAACAAGTCATGTGCTTCTGAATATCATGTTTACCAGTCATGTGCTTCTGAAAACAAGCCATGTGCTTCCGTTGGGAGTGAACAGTTAATACCAGTACCACAGGAGAGCTGCAAATTGAGAAGTAGTACTCCCTCTGTCTAGGTGAGTAAGTCATCTTAGGTTGTGCACCGTGACCAAGGTAGAGGGAAAAACAAGAGAAGTTAATGTTCATTTGCTAATTAATAGCCTTGCATGCAATGAACTGATTACTGCATGTCGTGTTTGGTAGCCTCAAGTCATTAAAAGCAGACACACCCCACATCTCTTATTGGTTGATTCCTTTATTTATGTCAAGAAACAAAAAACAAGGTGAGAGTTAATGCACCGCGCCTAAGTGTTTTGGAATTATTTGGTTTTTGTAAGATGGCTTACTCACCTAGACGGAGGGAGTATTCTGACATCGAGTTCGGTCGGACCATGGGTGCAGTTTGCCTGTAATTTTTTAGTGTATCCCAAATTCTGTGTGTATGCAATGCAAAGCGGAGAAAAAATGCAGTTCACTCCCCTGCCTCGATGTCCTAGAGCCGCATTTATTTTGCGTAGGAAAAATGCACTTTGTTTCCTATTTTGTGTGTTTCAAAAATCAGTCGACAACTGCAGTGCACTTGGTCCTCGGGTGAGGTTCATTTTTGAGAATGATGCTGTTCACTTGCGCCAAACAGGAAAATTGTGATTTTTCTTCTTCAAAACAATAAGATAGTAATGCGGTCCACTTTGATATATGTCGTGGTTCACTTGCCCTGTCGTCGTGGTCCACTATCGTTCATAAACAAAGTAAAAAAATTACAACAAAAACTCACAAAAACTTTTCTTTGAAAATTTACTTCCGACAAAAAAAACCATGAAGTTCATTTGCCCGTCTGATCCAGTGCGGTTTTCAATTCGAAGCAGTGCAGTCAGCCGTAGGATGTTGTTCATCCGTAAGTGCAAAAAAATTGTTACGGAAGCGAAGAAAAGTAATGCGGTTCACTTCTTGATAGTGTTGTGGTTCATTTACACCCGATGTGAAGTGCACTCTACTTTCTCGTCCTTGAAAAAAATTATGTTTGAATAAAAAACCCATGCAGTTCTCTTACCCGTCTCATGCAGTGTGGTTTTTCGTCCGACGCAATGCGGTTTTTAGTCGGATGAAGTACGCACGTCGATTTGGATGTCGTGAAAAACAGAGTGTTCGCATTTCGGTGAATTCAAAATTCCTCTTAAACCGTAAGGAATTAGAGAGATTGTTCTACATGAAAAAGTTGCGCCTCATCGATATCTTTCCAAAGGCATATCATTTGAATCATTCTGACCAGCGGTTTGTAATTTTTTTTTTTGCAAAAAACAGCCGCTGCCACTCATCGTCTGCCACACGATTTTCAAAATTAAATTTAAACCGTAAGGAATCTAAAAAACACTTCAACATATGAAAGTTGCGCCTCGTCTATAGCTTTTCAACGGTATATTACACGTCTTGTTTCAACAAACGGTTAAAAAACTGGAGCGAAAACAGTATCAAAAATTTGAATTAAAAAAAAACAAAATTCCGCGATTTAGTAAATTTGAAACTGCTCTTAAACCGCAACGAATTAGAGAAAATGATAGATATAAAAAAGATGCGCCTCGACGATATCTTTCCAACGGTGTATCATTTGCTTTGTTCCGACGAGCGGTTTGGAAGAAATCATGAAAAAACGCTCGCTGCCACTCGTCATAGGCCGTACCATTTTCAAAACTGCTCTTAGGCCGTGTGGAATCTCAAAAAGTGTTCAACATGTCGAAGTTGCGCATAATCCATAGATTTTCAACGGTATATTACACGCCTCATTCCGATAAACGGTTAAAAACTAGAGCGAAAACAGTACCGAAAAAACAACGCGTGCAGTTTTTTCCGACGAGAAGTTCACTCGTGTGAGTACTGCAGCACACTTGGTTCAAAGAATGACGTGCACTTGCGTTGAGCGTGCAGTGCAGAAGTGTTATCAGAATATATATATATATATATATATATATATATATATATATATATATATATATATCATTTCGAGACTCCCCGTCATGTCCATGATCTCATCCGGGACTCCGAACAACATTCAGTCACCAAATCATATAACTCATATAATACAAAATCGTCATCGAGACCCTACGGGTTCGAGAACTATGTAGACATGACCGAGACACCTCTCCGGTCAATAACCAATAGCGGAACCTAGATGCTCATATTGGCTCCCACACATTCTACGGAGATCTTTATCGGTCAAACCGTTATGACAACATACATTATTCCCTTTGTCATCAGTATGTTACTTGCCCGAGATTCGGTCGTCGGTATCTTTATACCTAGTTCAATCTCGTTACCGGCAAGTTTCTTTACTCGTTCTGTAATGCATCATCCTGCAACTAACTCATTAGTCACTTTGCTTGCAAGGCATCTTATGATGTGCATTACCAAGAGGGCCCAGAGATACCTCTCTGATACTCGGAGTGACAAATCCTAATCTTGATCTATGCCAACCCAACAAATACCTTCGGAGATACCTGTAGAGCATCTTTATAATCACCCAATTACGTTATGACGTTTGGTAGCACACAAGGCATTCCTCCGGTATCCGGGAGTTGCATAATCTCATAGTCGGAGGAATAAACATGAAGAAAGTAATATCAATAAAACTGAACGATCATAATGCTAATCTAACGGATGGGTCTTGTCCATCACATCATTCTCTAATGATGTGATCCCATTCATCAAATGACAACACATGTTTATGGTTAGGAAACTTAACCATCTTTGATTAACGAGCTAGTCTAGTAGAGGCTTACTAGGACACGGTGTTTTGTCTATGTATCCACACATGTATCAAGTTTCCGATTAATAAAATTCTAGCATGAATAATAAAATTTATCATGAATAAGGAAATATAAAATAACAACTTTATTATTGCCTCTAGGGCATATTTCCTTCAGTCTCCCACTTGCACTAGAGTCAATAATCTAGATTACATTGTAATAATTCTAACACCCATGGAATCCTGGTGCTGATCATGTTTTGCTCGTGGAAGAGGCTTAGTCAACGGGTCTGCTACATTCAGACCCGTGTGTATTTTGCAAATCTCTATGTCTCCCTCCTTGACTAGATCATGGATGGAGTTGAAGCGTCTCTTGATGTGTTTGGTCTTTTTGTGAAATCTGGATTCCTTCGCTAAGGCAATTGCTCCAGTATTGTCACAAAAGATTTTCACTGGACCCGACACACTAGGTATTACACCTAGATCAGATATGAACTCCTTCATCCAGACTCCTTCATTTGCTACTTCCGAAGCAGCTATGTACTCCGCTTCACACGTAGATCCCGCCACAACGCTCTGCTTGGAACTGGACCAACTGGCAGCCCACCATTTAATATAAATATGTATCCGGTTTGTGAGTTAGAGTCATCCGGGTCAGTGTCAAAGCTAGCATTGACGTAACCATTTACGACGAGATCTTTGTCACCTCCGTAAATGAGAAACATATCCTTGGTCCTCTTCAGGTACTTCAGGATATTCTTGACCGTTGTCCAGTGATCCACTCCTGGATTACTTTGGTACCTCCCTGCTAAACTTATAGCAAGGCACACATTAGGTTTGGTACACAACATATCATACATGATAGAACCTATGGCTGAGGCATAGGGAATGACTTTCATTTTCTCTCTATCTTCTACTGTGGTCGGGCATTGAGTCTGACTCAACTTCACACCTTGTAACACAGGCAAGAACCCCTTCTTTGACTTATCCATTTTGAACTTCTTCAAAATTTTATCAAGGTATGTGCTTTGTGAAAGTCCTATTAAGCGTCTTGATCTATCTCTATAGATCTTGATGCCCAATATATAAGCAGCTTCACCGAGGTCTTTCATTGAAAAACTTTTATTCAAGAACCCTTTTATGCTATCCAGAAATTCTATATCATTTCTAGTCAACAATATGTCATCCACATATAATATTAGAAATGATATAGAGCTCCCACTCACTTTCTTGTAAATACAGGCTTCTCCGAAAGTCTGTATAAAACCATATGCTTTGATCACCTCATCAAAGCGTATATTCCAACTCCGAGATGCTTGCACCAGTCCATAAATGGATTGCTGGAGCTTGCACACTTTGTCACCACCTTTAGGATCGACAAAACCTTCTGGTTGCAACATATACAACTCTTATTTAAGAAATCCATTAAGGAATGATGTTTTGATGTCCATTTGCCAGATTTCATAATTATAAAATGCGTCAATTGCTAACATGATTCGGACAGACTTGAGCATCGCTACGGGTGAGAAAGTCTCATCACAGTCAACTCCTTGAACTTGTCGAAAACCTTTTGCGACAAGTCGAGCTTTATAGAAAGTAACATTACCATCAACATAAGTCTTCTTCTTGAAGATCCATTTATTCTACATGGGTCGCCAATCATTGGGCAAATCCACCAAAGTCCACACTTTGTTCTCATACATGGATCCTATCTCAGATTTCATGGCCTCAAGCCATTTATCGGAATCTGGGCTCATCATAGCTTCTTCATAGTTCATAGGTTCGTCATGGTCAAGTAACATGAGTTCCAAAATAGGATTGCCGTACCACTCTGGTGCGGATCGTGCTTTGGTTGACCTATGAGGTTCAGTAGTAACTTGATCTGAAGGTTCATGACCATCATCATTAGCTTCCTCTCTAGTTGGAGTAGGCATCACGGGAACATATTTCTCAGATGAACTAACTTCCAAATTAAGAGAAGGTACAATTACCTCATCAAGTTCTACTTTCCTCCCACTCACTTCTTTCGAGAGAAACTTCTTCTCTAGAAAGGTTCCATTTTTGGCAACAAAGATCTTGCCTTCGGATCTATGGTAGAAGGTGTACCCAGTTGTTTCCTTAGGGTATCCTATGAAGACACACTTCTCCGCTTTGGGTTCGAGCTTATCAGGCTAAAGCCTTTTGACATAAGTGTCGCAACCCCAAACTTTAAGAAACGACAGCTTAGGTTTATTGCCAAACCACGGTTCATATGGTGTCGTCTCAATGGATTTAGACAGTGCCCTATTTAACGTGAATGAAGCTGTCTCTAATGCATAACCCCAAAATGATAGTGGTAAATCGGTAAGAGACATCATAGATCGTACCATATCTAATAAAGTGCGGTTATGATGTTTGGACACACCATTATGCTGTGGTGTTCCAGGTGGCGTGAGTTGTGAAACTATTCCACATTGTTTTTAATGAAGCCCAAACTCGTAACTCAAATATTTGCCTCCGCGATAAGATCGTAGAAACTTTATTTTCTTGTTACGATGATTCTCCACTTCACTCTGAAATTCTTTGAATTTTTCAAATGTTTCAGACTTGTGTTTCATTAAGTAGATATACCCATATCTTCTCAAATCATCTGTGAAGGTCAAAAAATAACGATACCCGCCGCGAGCCTCAACACTCATCGGACCTCATACATCAGTATGTATTATTTCCAATAAGTCATTGGCTCGCTCCATTGTTCCAGAGAATGGAGTTTTAGTCATCTTGCCCATGAGGCATGGTTCGCAAGTATCAAATGATTCATAATCAAGTGATTCCAAAAGTCCATCTACATAGAGTTTCTTCATGCGCTTTACACCAATTTGACCTAAATGGTAGTGCCACAAATATGTTGCACTATCATTATCAACTTTGCATCTTTTGGCATCAATATTATGAATATGTGTGTCACCACAATCGAGATTCAACAGAAATAGACCACTCTTCAAGGGTGCATGACCATAAAAGATATTACTGATATAAATATAACAACCATTATTCTCTGATTTAAATGAATAACCGTCTCGCACTAAACAAGATCTAGATATAATGTTCATGCTCAACACTGGCAGCAAATAACAATTATTCAGGTCTAAAACTAATCCCGAAGGTAGATGTAGAGGTAGCGTGCCGACGGCGATCACATCGACCTTGGAACCATTCCCGACGCGCATCATCACCTCGTCCTTAGCCAATCTTCGTTTAATCCGTAGTCACTGTTTCGAGTTACAAATATGAGCAACCGAACCGGTATCAAATACCTAGGCACTACTACGAGCATTAGTAAGGTATACATCAATAACATGTATATCAAATATACCTTTGTTCACTCTGCCATCCTTCTTATCCGCCAAATACTTGGGGTAGTTCCACTTCCAGTGACCAGTCCCTTTGTAGTAGTAGAAGCACTCAGTTTCAGGCTTAGGTCCAACTTTGGGGCTTCTTCCCGGGAGTAGCAACTTGCTTTCCATTCTTCTTGAAGTTCCCCCTCTTTCCTTTGCCCTTTTTCTTGAAACTAGTGGTCTTGTTAACCATCAACACTTGATGCTCCTTCTTGATTTCTACCTCCGCAGCTTTGAGCATTGCGAAGAGCTCGGCAATAGTCTTTTACATCCCTTGCATATTATAGTTTATCACAGAGCTTTTGTAGCCTGGTGGCAGTGATTGGAGAACTCTGTCAATGACACAACCATCTAGAAGATTAACTCCCAGCTGAGTCAAGTGATTATGATATCCAGACATTCTGAGTATGTGTTCACTGACAGAACTGTTCTCCTCCATCTTGCAGCTATAGAACTTGTTGGAGACTTCATATCTCTCAACTTGGGCATTTGCTTGAAATATTAACTTCAACTCCTGGAACATCTCATATGGTCCATGCCGTTCAAAACGTCTTTGAAGTCCCGATTCTAAGCCGTATAGCATCGCACACTAAACTATCAACTAGTCATCAACACGTGACTGCCAGGCGTTCACAACGTCTGCAGTTGCTGGAGGGGGTGACTGCTACCTCTTGAGCTTGCGTTGGTTTTCCCTTGAAGGAAAGGGTGATGCAGCAAAGTAGCGTAAGTATTTCCCTCAGTTTTGAGAACCAAGGTATAAATCCAGTAGGAGACGACGCACAAGTCACCGAATACCTGCACAAACAATCAAGAACTTGCAACCAACGCAATAAAGGGGTTGTCAATCCCTTCATGGTCACTCACAAAAGTGAAAACTGATAGAGATAATAAAGTAAATATTTTTGGTATTTTTGTTGTATATATTGGAAAGTAAAGATTGCAAAATAGTAAACAAGATTCAACAATATGGAAAAGAGATGCGATATAATGGAAAAGAGACCCGGGGGCCATAGGTTTCACTAGTGGCTTCTCTCGAGATAGCATGTATTACGGTGGGTGAAAAAATTACTGTCGAGCAATTGATAGAAAAGCGCATAATTATGATGACATCTAAGGCAATGCTCATGAACATAGGCATCACGTCCGTGTCAAGTAGACCGAAACGATTTTGCACCCTATGATACGTCTTCGTCGTATCTACTTTTCCAAATTTTTTGCCCTTGTTTTGGACTCTAACTTGTATGATTTGAATGGAACTAACCCGGACTGACGCTGTTTTCAGCACAACTGCCATGGTGTTGTTTTTGTGCAGAAAATAAAGATTCTCGGAATGTCCTGAAACTCCACGGAACACCTTAGAAAAAATAAAGAAAAATCCTCGCAAAAGATGAAGACCAGGGGGCCCACACCCTGCTCACGAGGGTGGGGGGCGCGCCCCCCTAGGCGCGCCCCCCTACCTCGTGGGCCCCCTGGTGGCCCTCCGACGCCAACTCCAACTCCATATATTGGCTTTCGGGGAGAAAAAAATAAGAAGAAGAAATCATCGCGTTTTACGATACGGAGCCACCGCCAAGCCCTAATCTCTCTCGGGAGGGCTGATCTGGAGTCCGTTCGGGGCTCCGGAGAGGGGGATTCATCACCGTCGTCATCATCAACCATCCTCCATCACCAATTTCATGATGCTCACCGCCGTGCGTGAGTAATTCCATCGTAGGCTTGCTGGACGGTGATGGGTTGGATGAGATTTATCATGTAATCGAGTTAGTTTTGTTAGGGTTTGATCCCTAGTATCCATTATGTTCTGAGATTGATGTTGCTATGACTTTGCTATGCTTAATGCTTGTCACTAGGGCCCGAGTGCCATGATTTCAGATCTGAACCTATTATGTTTTCATGAATATATGTGTGTTTTAGATCCTATCTTGCAAGTCTATAGTCACCTACTATGTGTTATGATCCGGCAACCCCGAAGTGACAATAATCGGGACCACTCCCGGTGATGACCATCGTTTGAGGAGTTCATGTATTCACTATGTGCTAATGCTTTGTTCCGGTTCTCTATTAAAAGGAGGCCTTAATATCCCTTAGTTTCCAATAGGACCCCGCTGCCACGGGAGGGTAGGACAAAAGATGTCATGCAAGTTCTTTTCCAGAAGCACGTATGACTATATATGGAATACATGCCTACATTACATTGATGAACTGGAGCTAGTTCTGTGTCACCCTATGTTATGACTGCTACATGATGAACCACATCCGACATAATTATCCATCGCTAATCCGATGCCTACGAGTTTTCCATATACTGGTTTACGCTTATTTACTTTTCGTTGCTACTATTACAATCACTACAAAATACCAAAAACATTACTTTTGCTGTCTTTACTTTTGTTACCGTTACCACCACTATCATATTACTTTGCTACTAAACACTTTGCTGCAGATACTAAGTTTCCAGGTGTGTTTGAATTGACAACTCAGCTGCTAATACTTGAGAATATTCTTTGGCTCCCCTTGTGTCGAATCAACAAATTTGGGTTGAATACTCTACCCTCGAAAACTGTTGCGATCCCCTATACTTGTGGGTTATCAAGACTATTTTCTGGCGCCGTTGCCAGGGAGCATAGCTCTATTCTTTGAGTCACTTGGGATTTATATCTGCTGGACACTATGAAGAATTTGAAAGATGGTCGAACTACTATTTTGCCCTCAACTACGAGGGGAGGTAAGGGATTGCCATCTAGCCTTGCACTAGATTCTCCTTCTGTTATGAGTAAGTTGGCGACACCTAAACCTACTACTGCTATTGATTCTGATATGTCGCATGTTATTGATGATGCCACTTCTGCTATGCATGATACTTATGATGAAACTACTTCTATGCTTGATACTACTGTGCCACTTGGTGAATATCTTGATGAGCAAATTGCTAGATCTAGAGAAAGAGAAATTATTGAACCTGAACACGATGATGTTAGTGATGATGAACCTATGCCTGCTATTCTTGAGGGTTATCTTTTTTGATGTTGAATCTTCTACAGCTATTTTTGCTTGCCAGGATAGACGTGAACTTAAGAAGTTGCTAATGAAATGGAGTAAAGAATCTTTTAGAGGTAGAATGAAACCCGACCCTGCTTTTGCTACTTCACCTATCTGTGTTCCTGATCAGGACTATTATGATTTTTCTGTTGATCCCGATATAATTACTTTGGTTGAATCTGATCCTTTTTATGGCTATGAATCTGAAACTGTTGTGGCACATCTTACTAAGTTAAATGATATAGCTGTCCTGTTTACTAATAATGAGAGACCGCGCTACCTTTATTTACTTAAGATATTTTCGTTCTCATTAAAGGGTGATGCTAAGATATGGTATAATTCTCTTGATCCTGGTTGTGTGCAAAGTCCCCAGGATATGATTTATTACTTCTCTGCTAAATATTTCCCTGCTCATAAGAAACAAGCTGCTTTGAGGGAAATATACAATTTTGTGCAAATTGAAGAAGAGAGTCTCCCACAAGCTTGGGGGAGGCTTCTCAAGTTACTTAATGCTTTGCCTGATCATCCTCTTAAGAAACCTGAAATATTTGATATCTTTTATAATGGACTAAGTGACGCTTCCAGAGATTACCTGGATAGTTGTGCTGGTTCTATTTTCAGGGAAAGAACACCGGATGATGCTGAAATTCTATTGAATAATATGTTGGCTAATGAAAATAATTGGGCACCTCCTGAGCTACCTCTTGAGCCAGTTCCTGAGCCAATTACTGAGCCTATTCCTAAACCAACTCCGAAGAAGAGAGGTGTTCTATTTCTCAGTCCCGAAGATATGCAAGAGGCAAAGAAATCTATGAAAGAAAAATGTATTAAAGCTGAAGATGTTAAGAATTTACGTCCTATTGAAGAAATACATGGTCTTAATTTACCGCCTGTTGAAGAAGTATATGATCTTAATTACTTATTTAATGAAGAACCTCCCGATATCCCAACACAGGTAGTAAAGGTAAATTCTCTCTATAGATATGATAAAGCTGAAGTCCCTCCTACTAAAATTGCTAGTCAGTGCTTGGATGAGTTTGATGACTTTATGTTTAAGCAAGATGACTTTAATGCTTATTTTGGTAGACAATTAAAACATAATACCTTTATGATTAAACGCTTGGGTGATTATATGGCTGATATTAGAGGTGAACTTAAACTTGTTAGCAAGCATGTTTCTATGGTTACCACTCAAGTAGAACAAGTACTTAAAGCTCAGAAAGAAGTGCTTGATGAAATGAATAGTAAGAAAAATGATTATGCTGTTAGAGTGGCTACTAGAACTGGTAGAATGACTCAGAAACCTTTGTATCCTGAAGGCCACCCTAAGAGAATCGAGCAAGATTCTTAGAGAAACAATATTGATATACCTAGTTCTTCTAAAAGGAAGAAAAAGAAAAATGATAGGACTTTGCAAACTTCTAGTGAACTTATCGCTGAGTCACCTGAGAATCCGAATGATATCTCTATTTCTGATGCTGAAACACAATCAGGTGATGAACATGAACCTAGTGATAATGTTAATGATAATGTTCATGTTGATACTCAACCTAGTAATGATAATGATGTAGAAGTTGAACCTGCTGTTGATCTTGATAACCCACAATCAAAGAATCAACGTTATGATAAAAGAGATTTTGTTGCTAGGAAACATGGTAAAGAAAGGGAACCATGGGTTCAGAAACCCATGCCTTTTCCTCCGAAACCATCCAAGAAAAAGGATGATGAGGACTTTGAGTGCTTTGCTGAAATGATTAGACCCATCTTTTTGTGTATGCGATTAACTGATGTGCTCAAAACAAATCCTTATGCTAAGTATATGAAGGATATTATTACTAATAAAAGAAAGATACCCGAAGCTGAAATTTCCATCATACTTGCTAATTATACTTTTAAGGGTGGAATACCAAAGAAACTTGGAGATCCTTGAGTGCCTACTATACCATGCTCCATTAAAAGAAATTATGTTAAAACTGCTTTATGTGATCTTGGAGCCGGTGTTAGTGTCATGCCTCTCTCTTTATATCATAGACTTGACTTGAATAAGTTGACACCTATTGAAATATCTTTGCAAATGGCTGATAAATCAACTGCTATACCTGTCGGTATTTGTGAGGATGTGCCTGTTGTAGTTGCAAATGTTACTATTTTAACGGACTTTGTTATTCTTGATATTCCTGAGGATGATAGTATGTCTATTATTCTTGGAAGACCTTTCCTTAGTACTGCAGGGGCCGTTATTGATTGCACCAAAGGCAATGTCACTTTTCATGTTAATGGCAATGAGCACACGGTACATTTTCCGAGGAAACAACCTCAAGTTTATAGTATCAACTCTATTGGAAAAGTTCCATCGATTATATTTGGTGGTTTCGAATTTCCTCTCCCTATTGTCAAGAGAAAGTATGATATTCTTATTGTTGGGGATTTTCATATCCCCGTTGAGGTAACTTAGTGTTATTCGAAATTTCTCCGGTTCCGTGATTATTCGGAATGAGTTTGTTAACAAGAATTGATCAACCTTGTTAGTGGGTTCATTTTGATGATCGCGAGATGGATGAAACTAGAAGCACAACCTTCTGTACCCTCTTTATATTTTCTGTTATTTAGTAGAAATAAAGTAAAATAGTATTTTTCTGTCTGTTTCCTGACTTATCCGTGCAATATAAAAAAGGCCCCGAAAATAAAAGTCCTCAGAATGCCATGCCAATTTAATAAGATTTTTTCGGGAATATTTGAGGATTTACTGTGCAAAAATTACCACGGGGGGAGCTGCCACCTGGCCACGAGGGTGGAGGGCGCACCCTACCCCCCTGGGCGTGCTCCCTGCCTCGTGGGCCCACGGTGGCCCTCCTCCACTTATTCCTGCACCCATCTTCTTCCTCTGCCTCACATAAACACGAAAAACCAACTCAAGCACGAGTTCCAGCCCCCGTTGCTGTGATTTTCAATCTCCTAGCTCAAAGCATCTCTTGCAAAACTGCTTGGGGAGATTGTTCCTTGGTATGTGACTCCTCCATTGGTCCAATTAGTTTTTGTTCTAGTGCTTTATTCATTGCAAATTTGTGCTGCATAGGTGACCATGTTCTTGAGCTTGCATGTCAAATTTATATGGTTCCAAGTAGTTCCAATGCTTTATATAGGCTCTAGGCACTTGCGGGAGTTGTTACTACCAATTTTATTGAAGTTGGTTCACTTTTATTTGAAGTTACTAAAAATTTCAGATTATTTCAAAAATAATGAAGAAATTCTTGAGGGGCTCGTCGAGCCGAAGCTCTAAGGAAAAAACAAAAGGAAGAAGAGGAGAAGCCCAAATTCAATTTGCCCCGCACCACGGAGGTCCGGCCGTGTGAATGGCCCTCCAATGACTTCTTGAGGAGAGCCGGGATTTATGAGGATTTCTATTTATTGATTGAGAACGCCGGCCTCACCAACTTCCTCTGCGACCAACGTCATCAAAACCTCACATCATTTCGTGGTCGGCTGTTCAAGCCTATCGGAACCCTGCACCAGCCCCGGAGCCGGAGCCACAAGATGAGCCTCCACGACTATCTGTCTATTCTTGGGATCCAGAGGAGGCTACCAGCCAGTGGAAGCCGGAGTCTTCTTCATCACAATACGACCCCATCTTCACCTACGGATATCCACTAGGCCATCCCTGGCAATAGACCAACTTAGGCCAAAAGCCTAAGCTTGGGGGAGTACGTATTTCCCACCGACATTACTTTTATGTTCACACACACTCATTGCTAGATGTCAGTGCTCATACTCTTTCATTGTATTATCCATGCTAGTTTAAATTTCCTCTTCTAGCTTTCTTCTTGTGTGTTTGATAAACTTTAAGAAAAGCAAAAAAAAATAGTCAGTTTACTTTTCATGTTTGTAGTAGAATTAAAAAGAAAACCCCAAAAATATTTCCCGTTCTTCTTTTTACTTGTTGGGAGCTTTCCCGTGTAAATAGTTTTTATTTCATTTCCTTTTTTTGGGGGTCGAGAAGACTATATTGAAAATGCTTAGTAGCTCTTATATCACTACTAGGGAAAAGCCTAGCAGCAACGCGGGTTTTAGGCCTATCAGTAGCGCGGGCAGGAGCGCTACTGATAAGGCGCTACAGCTAATGCTTAGCAATAGCGCGCCTAGACCCACGCTACTGGTAAGTTGACTTAGTAGTAGCGCTTCTTCAGAACAGTGCTACTAGTAATTAGTAGTAGCGCTTCTCCTCTCCCGCGCTACTACTATTATTTAGTATTTTATTTCTTTTTTATTTCATGTTGTATTCATACACCTTTACACAAGTTTTCATGCAACAGGAATTTAGAGATTGTTTTTACATAATAATGAGTTATTACATCATGGGGTGAAAGAACCGTGGACTAGTTTCAAGTGGATGTCCATCCACTTGAAACTAATCCGCGGTTCTTTCACCCAATGATATAATATATCATCATCATCATATCATTAACAACTTATCATCATAATACATCATTGTCACATAACACCTCCTCAAGATCATCGTTTTCATCATTGACATCACATAACACCTCCTCAAGATCATCATTATCAACTCTAACACATTACCACATAATAAACATATTGTACCTCATAGGACCTATTACATTCGATTAAGACCTACTACATTTTCTAAGGTAAAATAGCAAAAAACAAGATAGCCCCTGACTCTCCATTATGGAGAATGGAGATTAGCCTGTCTCCAATTCTTGCCTTTCGCTGAATGTTACTTCCAAGAACCTCCTTGCGAATGTCCATACATTTCGTCCATTCTTTGACGAACATGTGTTCACGGGTTTTAGAAATCCGATATGCACAGGTGAGCTCCGTAGATTTACCTGGCAGTATGTTCAGAACTGAGAGGCGACCATGCAGAGACATCAGATGAGGCACACAATCCATCGGGAGTTTCTGTTGAAAAACATAATAATAACTTCGTAGTTAGCAATGATGTACTAGTTTTAGAAGTATGCAAAAGATGCACGGATGTCGTAATAGTAAAAAATCTTACCAGGGTATCTCCAGAGAAGTTACCGTGGTTCAACACATGCACTAGTGGCACGTATTCACCATAATTTGTAGGATTTCGATAATAGTTATTGTAATTCTCAAGAAGAGTACAAAATGCGATCAGATGATTTTTCTCCTTATATGTTAATTCGGTGCCATCGGTGTAGTGGGTTTTATCTACCATCTTCCGCACAGTCTTTGAAGAATCAAAATAAGCTGTCAATGGAAATAAGCTATCAACTATTTTGAAATAAACAATATAAATTAGTTAATAACTATGTTTGAGAAACTCACATAGCGGTACAATCGGAAGCGTATCAACAAGGACCCAAATGTCCATATTGTCTTGCTCGATGTCAGGATCACCAAGATCCATGGTGACAATCATACCCTCATAAAAACCATACATTTTGCAAAGTGCTTCCCAATTTTGGCAACCAAAATGGGTTATGCTCTGAGCATTGCACAGATTTACTTCAAAATCCATATCATGATGGGTCCTTAGGTGTATTTTCTTTGTTTTGAAATTTTCATGGTCTTCAAAACCCATCCTCTCCAAGACATAGCGTCTTGCATGGCATGGGATAAGCTAGTCGAATTGTAAAATATGAAAATTAGACATTGAAATAGTTGAAGTCATGCTTAATTACGAAAAAAACACTTGTCGTTGTTGCGTACCATTTCACAATCGAAGGTCTCCTCGAGCTTAATGCTGAAGCGCCGATCTTCGTCCAGCTGAACGAACCTGTCGCACATACCTCGATCATCGTGGCACCAGCTACACTCCCCCGGGAGACCGTCGTTGTCCGAGTATGACATTTCCTACAATCATAATTCAAAGATTAAACTTGTACATATTGTAGCACAAGTCATGCCAGAATTCACGAAAAAATCCGGCATGACCTTTGCTAAAAAAGGACATATCGAGCGCCTGAAATTTGCCGGAACAGAAATTAATCAACACTCTGGCAAAACATAGGCCACTCGGAGATGTAAACTGAACATGAACGGCCACTTGGGCAACCACATATCCTATTTGAGCAACAACACAAGATATACAAGGATATTTGGCTGGTCTCACCTCGATGTCGGAGGGGGTCGGTGACTAGGACGACGGCGGGGATGTCGGAGGGGGTCGGTGACGGGGACGGCGGTGGTCACCTGAAACCATATAAGTTATCACTAATACATCCCGAATAATTGCTTAAACTAAAAAATAACAACAAATATGACATGTTCAACTAGTTTTATTAATTCAACTAGTTCTTACTAAATATAAACTTACTATAAATAGAAAAAAACTAGTTCTTTCTAAAAATAAAGTAGTTCAACTAGTTATATTAATTATCTTACTAAAAATACATTAGCTCTATTAATTCAACTAGTTCAACTAGTTTATTAATTTACTTACTAAACTAGTTCAACTACAACTAAAGTAGTTCAACTACCACTACTACTACTAAAAATCTAGTACTAACTAAGCAACATCTAGTACTAGCTATGAACCCTAAATTAACATCTACTACTACTAAATCTAGTACTAACTAGTGGCAGGGGGTGGGGGCGACGGAGAGGTAGCTAGGGGCGGCGAGGTCGAGGGCGGTGGGAGGAGGGCTGCCGGTGGAGGAGGGAGGAGGGGCGGCCGCAGGCGAAGGGAGGAGGGCGGCGGCGGAGGAGGGAGGGGCGGCCGCAGGTGGAGGGAGGAGGGCAGCGGTGGAGAAGGGAGGGGCGGTCGCAGGCGGAGGGAGGAGGGAGGAGGAGGGAGGAGGGACGGAAGGAGGGGAGTACCTCGGCGGCGGACGGACGAAGGCGGTGGCGGCGGCGGCGACGCACGACGATGATCGTTATCAGCACGCGGGCGAGAGTGAGATCAGTGTGAGTGAGGGCCGGTCGTGCGCGTGGGGATAAGGTAGGGATAGTTGTAGCGCGTTTGCCAAAACGTGCTACAGCTAATCTGAATAGCAGTAGCGCTTTGCATATAAACCGCTACTGCTAAGTGTAACTATAGAAAAAATACATCAATGCAAAAATACATTGGCCATAAATGATCTTTTTGTGTACAATCTGAATTGTCAATATGAGTCCCCTCCGGTAGGAACCGAAGAGGACTCATATTCCTACCGGAGGGGACTCATATTGCAGCCACAAATTTTACACATAGAGTTCAGTGAAGACCAACTGGTTGTGGTAGTTTCAGAAATAACAAATTTAAGGTGGTAAACACCCTGTTCACGGAGCAAGGTGGGACTAAACTTGTGGGCTGATCTTAGCAGTAGCGGTTTTCCTAGAAGCGCGCTTCTGCTAACTTCTATAGCAGTAGCGCTATTCTGTACAAAGCACTACTGCTATAACTAGCGGGGGGGGGGGGGGGGGCGAGGTCATGGCAATTATAGCAGTAGCGCGGTTTGTGGTGGACGCGCTACTGCTATTTTCCTTTCTGCAGCGGGTTTTGGTGAAACGCGCTGCTGCTAAATAGCAGTAGCGTGGTATTTTGAGGAGCGCTGCTGGTAAGATTCTATGTATAGGCTTTTCCCTAGTAGTGTATGCATGATTGATTATTTAAACTTAGAGCCCATATTACTTGTCTTCTCTCTTGAGTTGAATGCTTGCAGATTCCAGCTTAGTCCAATGCACGTGCACTCTTATTATTATACTCACCGTTCGGTCGTGCAAGTGAAAGGCAATGATGATGATATATGATGGACTTATTGGGAAAAGAAAAGCTGGTATGAACTCGACCTCTCTTGTTTTTGTAAATATGATGATTCATCGTTCTTGATTCAGCTATTATGAAGTAAACATATTTGCAATGACATTTAGAGATTATAGTCGCTTGTGCCATGCTTGATTAGCTATGAGTTATAATGGTTTACCTTGTGTGCCAACATGCTATTAGAATGATTATGATGTGGTATGATGGGATGGTATCCTCCTTTAAATGAATTGAGTGACTCGACTTGGCACATGTTCACGCATGTAGTTGAATCCAATCAACATAGCCTTCATGATATTTATGTTCATTGTGGATTATATCCTACTCATTCTTGTACTCAGTGTGAATTAATTTTAATGCATGTTTACGACTGTTGTTGCTCTCTCAATTGGTCGCTTCCCAGTCTTTTGCTAGCCTTCACCTATACTAAGCGGGAATACTGCTTGTGCATCCAAACTCCTTAAACCCCAAAGTTATTCCACATGAGTCCACTATACCTACCTATATGCGGTATTTACCTGCCGTTCCAAGTAAATTTGTATGTGCCAAACTCTAAACCTTCAAATAAACATTCTGTTTTGCATGCTCTAATAGCTAATATGTCAACTAGAGCTGCCCTTATCTTCCGTGTTAGGCGGGTTATTCTCAAGAGGAGTGGACTCCGCTCCTCATTCACGAGAAAATGGCTGGTATCCGGGATGCCCAGTCCCATGCTTTGTGCAAACTAAATCAAAATAACTGCAAACAAAACTCCCCTTGGGACCCATTGAATGTTGGAGGCACTCGTTGTTTCGAGCAAGCCATGGATTGATGCTTGTGGAGGAAGGGGAGTATAAACTTTACCATTCTATTTGGGAACCGCCTATAATCTGTTTAGCATGGAAGATATCGTCGTCTTTTAGTTGTTATGTTGACAACGAAAGTATGCCGCTCAAAATATAATTTATCTCTATTTCAAAACCAAGCTCTGGTACCTCTACAAATCCCTGCTTCCCTCTGCAAAGGGCCTATCTATTTACTTTTATGTTGAGTCATCACCCTTCTTATTAAAAAGCACCCGCTGGAGAGCACACTGTCGTTTGCATTCATTTTTATTGGTTTATATTGGGTATGACTTGACTGGATCTCTTTTACCATCAATTACAATCTTTAGTCAGTCCTTGATCTTTAAAGGTGCTCTGCATTTATGTTTTGCAGTCTCAAAAAGGGCTAGCGAGATACCATTTTGTTATATCATGTTATGATTATTTTGAGAAAGTGTTGTCATCCGAGTTGTGCTATTATGGCTCGCTAGCTGATTATGCTATTGATATGAGCAATTGTGAGACCTACGTGTCATTGTGAGTATGGTTAGTTCATAATAATTGCTGAGACTTGAATGCTGGCTTTTCATGTTTACAACAACAAGAGCAAACAAAGTTTGTAAAAGTTTTTCTTTTTCTCTTTCAGTTTGTCAACTGAATTGCTTGAGGACAAGCAAGGGTTTAAGCTTGGGGGAGTTGATACGTCTCCGTCGTATCTACTTTTCCAAACACTTTTTCCCCTGTTTTGGACTCTAACTTGTATGATTTGAATGGAACTAACCTGGATTGACGCTGTTTTCAACAGTACTACCATGGTGTTGTATTTTGTGCAGAAAATAAAGATTCTCGGAATGTCCTGAAACTCCATGGAACACCTTAGAAAAAATAAATAAAAATCCTCGCAAAAGATGAAGATCAGGGGGCTCACACCCTGCTCACAAGGGTGGGGGCGCGCCCCCCTGGGCGCGCCCCCCTACCTCGTGGGCCCCCCTGGTGGCCCTCCGACGCCAACTCCAACTCCATATATTGGCTTTCAGGGAGAGAAAAAATAAGAAGAAGAAATCATCGCGTTTTACGATACGGAGCCACCGCCAAGCCCTAATCTCTCTAGGGAGGGCTGATCTGGAGTCCGTTCGGGGCTCCGGAGAGGGGGATTCGTCACCGTCATCATCATCAACCTTCCTCCATCACCAATTTCATGATGCTCACCGTCGTGCGTGAGTAATTCCATCATAGGCTTGCTGGACGGTGATGGGTTGGATGAGATTTATCATGTAATCGAGTTAGTTTTGTTAGGGTTTGATCCCTAGTATCCATTAGGTTCTGAGATTGATGTTGCTATGACTTTGCTATGCTTAATGCTTGTCACTAGGGCCCGAGTGCCATGATGTCAGATCTGAACCTATTATGTTTTCATGAATATATGTGTGTTTTAGATCCTATCTTGCAAGTCTATAGTCACCTACTATGTGTTATGATCCGGCAACCCCGAAGTGACAATAATCGGGACCACTCCCGGTGATGACCATAGTTTGAGGAGTTCATGTATTCACTATGTGCTAATGCTTTGTTCCGGTTCTCTATTAACAGGAGGCCTTAATATCCCTTAGTTTCCAATAGGACCCCGCTGCCACGGGAGGGTAGGACAAAAGATGTCATGCAAGTTCTTTTCCATAAGCACATATGACTATATACGGAATACATGCCTACATTACATTAATGAACTGGAGCTAGTTCTCTGTCACCCTATGTTATGACGACTGCTACATGATGAACCACATCCGGCATAATTATCCATCGGTAATCCGGTGCCTACGAGTTTTCCATAGACTGGTTTACGCTTATTTACTTTTTGTTGCTACTGTTACAATCACTACAAAATACCAAAAACATTACTTTTGCTGTTTTACTTTTGTTACCGTTACCACCACTATCATATTACTTTGCTACTAAACACTTTGCTGCAGATACTAAGTTTCCAGGTGTGGTTGAATTGACAACTCAGCTGCTAATACTTGAGAATATTCTTTGGCTCCCCTTGTGTCGAATCAACAAATTTGGGTTGAATACTCTACCCTCGAAAACTGTTGCGATCCCCTATACTTGTGGGTTATCACCCTACTACTATTACTCCACACATCGACTGCTATCCAGCATGCATCTAGAGTATTAAGTTCATAAGAACGAAGTAATGCATTAAGCAAGATGACATGATGTAGAGGGATAAACTCAAGCAATATGATATAAAGCCCACCTTTTTATCCTCGATGGCAACAATACAATACGTTCCTTGCTGCCCCTACTTTCACTGGGAAAGGACACCGAAAGATTGAACCCAAAGCTAAGCACTTCTCCCATGGCAAGAAAGATCAATCTAGTAGGCCAAACTAAATCGATAATTCGAAGATACTTGCAAAGATATCAAATCATGCATATAAGAATTCAGAGAAGAACCAAATAATATTCGTAGATAATATTAATCATAAATCCCAAATTCATCGGATCTCGGCAAACATACCAGAAAAGAGTATTACATCGAATAGACCTCTGTCGGTGTCGAAACCGGCGGATCTCGGGTAGGGGGTCCCGAACTGTGCATCTAGGCGGATGGTAACAGGAGACAAAGGACACGATGTTTTTACCCAGGTTCGGGCTTTCTAGATGGAGGTAAAGCCCTAGTCCTGCTTGATTAATATTGATGATATGGGTAGTACAAGAGTAGATCTACCACAAGATCAGAGAGGCTAAACCCTAGAAGCTAGCCTATGGTATGATTGTTGTTCATCCTACGGACTAAAACCCTCCGGTTTATATAGACACTGGAGAGGGCTAGGGTTACACAGAGTCGGTTACAATGGGAGGAGATCTACATATTCGTATCGCCAAGCTTGCCTTCCACGCCAAGGAAAGTCCCATCCGGACACGGGACGAAGTCTTCAATCTTGTATCTTCATAGTCCAGGAGTCCAACCAAAGGTTATAGTCCAGCTATCCGGACACCCCCTAATCCGGGACTCCCTCAGTAGCCGCCGAAGCAGGCTTCAATGACGATGAGTCCGACGCGCAGATTTTTCTTTGGCATTGCAAGGCGGGTTCTCCTCCAAATTCCATATAACTATTGAATAGTGTCCGGCTTCTGGCGAATGTTGTGCTCCTTGGCTTCCACGCCCAATAATGGCCATCTTCCACGTGTCAAACGAATGCGAAAAGCTAGGGTGTTTTTTCATTTACCCCCTAGCTGCGCAAATGAGATACCTATAAAAGAGACGAGGATTTAGATCTGAATCATACCATCTTCCCTTCGCGAGCATTCATTGGAGCGCATCCGACAGAGATCCATTCCATCATGGCCAGTCGACGCAGCTCCTCCTCTTGCCCTCCCAGCCCTCAGCCTGGAGATTGGGAGAGATGCTCCGTCCCGCACAGCGAGCTAGTGGCGCTCCAAGCCAAGGGGTTTCTCCCCCCAGCCTACATGGTCCCGGTTCGAGCCGGGCTTGCCACCTATAATGGTGGAGAGCAAGCTGAGAGCGTCCTCAATCCCTCCAAAGGAGAGCGGGTATGCCTTGTCCCTTATTTGATAAGAGGGCTCAGATTTCCAATTCATCTGTTTCTCCGGGGGCTCCTGGAGTTCTACGGCCTCCAGTTGCACAACCTTACGCCTACCTCCATCACTACAAAAAAAGACACATCCGTGACATTTTGGGTCAAACGAATTTTTTTTCTGTCATACATATGACACTTCTATGACGATAATTGTGACAAAACCCGGTATCATCATAGATGTGGTGGGCTCCTACTTCTATGACAAAAAATCATTACAGAAAATGGGCTATTCGTCCTGGGCGGGTCGGAGACGCAGCTGCATGACATTCTTTGGGCCGTCCATGACGGAAAAAACCATGGTAGAAGCAAGGGGGAGGAAAATTTCGAGGAGTTGCCGGTTACGGTGGGAGAGCGATGCGCGTTTCTCTCGTACGTACGCGCGTGTGTGCGAGGCGTTGGCTCTAACTGAATCCAAGCGAGGCATTGGGCTCTAACTGAACCCGAGCGATTGCACTGTAGGATACGCGTTACTTAACCCGAGGGATCGATCGATGGGTGTTAACTGAACCCGATGGAGCGATTCCTTTGCTACTGCTGCTAACTGAAGCCGATCGATTGGATGAACAGTGAGCGTTGTGGGGGGGGGGGGGTTTGGATGAACAGTGAGCGGTGGCGTTGCCTCTGGATGAACAGGAACCCGTGGTGTGGAGGGCTGGATGAATAGTAGACGGTGGAGGGGTGGCCGTGGAGGGGTGGTTGAACAGGACCCCGTGGTGTGGAGGGCTAGATGAACAGTAGACATTGGAGGGGTGCCCGTGGAGGGGTGGTTGAACAGTAGCCGGTGGAGTAGCGCACGGTGGAGGCTGGATGAACAGGAGCCCATGGAGGCTGGAGGAGGTCGACGGTGGAGATGAACAGTATCCTGTGGAGTCCCGTTTTGCGGTACGCCACACCCCTCCCCCCCGTTTCAACCGTAGTGCCCCAACACAAGTCTGTTATGTCCGTTTTGCGGTACGCCACACCCCTCCCATGAACAGGACCCCCGTTTTGACCGTAGGAGGTCCGTTTCCTCCGTTTTGCTGTACGCCACACCCCTCCCGATCAATAGGACCCCCGTTCCGACCGTAGGAGGCCCGTTTCCTCTGTTTTGCGGTACGCCAGGCCCCTCCCGATCAATAGGACCCCGTTTCGAACGTGGCCGGTCAAACACAAGGCCGTTTCCTCCGTTGTGCGGTACGCCAGGCCTCGTTTCCATCGCCTGTTCTGTCCAAGCCCTCCTGATGAACACGACCACGCATTCCGTTCCGACCCAGCCGGTTGGCTCCTCATGAACACGATGACGACGCTGTTTCTCCGTTCCGACCCAGCCATGTATGTATGCACGATAAACGTTAGAGACCCTGCCCATATGTACGTACGTGGCCGTATTTCTTTCTTGCACCCTCGCCACTGTACGTACGTGTACATGCTATGTGCGCGCCTCTACTACGACACGTGCGCGCCTCTACATCTACGACACGTGCACGCCTCTACATCGACCATTATGTACGTACACGTTCACGACCAGAATGACAACCCTACGTATGCTTCGACCAGGTGGGTCCCGACTGTCAGGCATTTCCTTGCATGTGAAGATGTAGCTGGTGGGTCCCAGCAGTCAGGGGGGCGAATCGTTTTTTTTGCCTGGACGCACTTCCTTGCGTGCGAAGGTGTAGCTGGTGGGTCCCAGCAGTCAGGGGGGAAACATTTTTTTCGCGAAATATGGTGGCCCGTCTGGTGGGTCCCCGCTGTCAGATGGAGGAATAATTATTTTGCGCGTAATAGGGAGGCACTTCCTTGCTGCGGCCGTGGACCCAGCTGTCAGCCTCTCCACGTACAATCCACGTCCGATGGAAGCCGTTCCTTGACCACGTTGACCACGCCGCGCCGAGAGCACCAGGGCGGTGGATGACGGCGAGGCCTAGGAAGGGGACGACGCGGAGCCGGGAAAGATGCGGCAGTGGATGCCCATGCGTAGAGGAGCACGAGGGTTCACTGGTTCGCTGCGGTGTGAGGCTGCCGTCACCACAGAATAACAGGAGGTGTGGGTGAGTAGAGGGATGGCCTGGCTAGCGGTGGGAGTAGTAGGGGGCGGTGAGGCCTCTGCCGCATCGCAGCCGGCCACGGGAGGCAGGAGCACGAGGCACGACCGGCGCTGGTTTGGGTGGCTGGAGCAAGAAGACCAGAGGTTGAAGAAGCACTACGGCCGTTGGATGGACATCATACGGTCACTGGAGCTAGAATCGTGCATATTGACTAAGTTGACAAAGCCCTCCTTCCCCGTCAACTTAGTAGGCCCACAAGTCAGCCTGCCACTATACTGGGTCCCAGCTAACAGGGGGAGTATTCATTTTTTTGTGCGTAATAAGGAGGCACTTCCTTGTGTGCGAAGATATAGCTGGTGGGTCCGAGCTGTCAGCGGTGGTAACGTTTTTTCGCAAAATACTGAGGCCCATTCGGTGGGTCCCTGATGTCAGGTGGACGAATCATTATTTTGCGCGTAATAAGGAGGCATTTCCTTGCGTGCGGCCGTGGACCCAGCTGTCGGCCTCTCCACGTACAATCCACTTCAGATGCATGTCGGTTGTTGACCAAGTTGACCAGGCCGCTCCAAGAGCACCAGGGCGGTGGACGACGGCGAGGCCTAGGAAGGGAACGACATGGAGGCAGGGAAGACTCAGCAGTTGTTTCCCACGCGGAGGGGAGTACGACTGAACGAGGGTTTACTGGGTCGTCTGCCGTCGCCGGAGAATAACAGCAGGTGTGGGTGAGTAGAGGGATGGCTAGGCCAACGATGGGAGTATGATGGGGCGGTGAGGCGTGCGCGGCAGCACAGCCGGCCGCGGGGAGGAGGGAGCAGGCAGTCCCGCCGGCGCTTGTTTGAGCGGCTGGAGCAGGAAGAGCAGAGATTGAAGAAGCACGACGGCCGTTGGATGGACATCCAACCGTCACTGCTTGTGCGTCAACCTTTTTTCGGAAAGCCTCAAATCTGTGGAAAACAACATACAACCCATCTGCCATTATTTCTAATAATTTACAACCCATTTGCTAATTCTTAAGGTTTTTTTGGAGCCCATATTCTTTGTTAGCATTACAGCCCATATTGTGGCCACGGTTAAAAAATTATATGAAATTCTGCATATTTCGGTGCGGTCCGAAATGTTTTTAATCCCGAAATTTCGACTCACATTCAAACTGATTTTAAAAATAAATGTATATCAATATAAAATCCAACAAATTCTCCATGCATAAAAATTATTGTAATTTAAAATCTTGACATGAAAAAATAAATATTTGAAACTAATTATCGGTTTGATGTGTTTTAAAAATGTACAGCCCATTTCTCATTACTGATGGGCCATTTTCTCGGCCAGCCGAATGAAAAGCTCTCCTCGTCCTGAAAGATTTGCAGCCCAACAAGCCTGACAAAGAGACTTAATTGGCAAATCACAAAATCTGGGCTGTGGCCATGGACCCAGCTGTCAGCCTCTCCACGTACAGTACTCTTCCGATGGAAGTCGTTCAATGACCACGTTGACCACGCCGCGCGGAGAGCACCACGGCGGTGGACGACGACGAGGCCTAGGAAGGGGACGACGCGGAACCGGGGAAGACGCGGCAGTGGAAGCCCACACGGAGAGGAGTATGAGGGTTCACTGGTTCGGCTACGGTGTGAGGCTGCCGTCGCCGCAGGGCCTGGCCAGCGGTGGGAATAGTAGGGAGCGGTGAGGCCTCCGCGGTAGCACAGCCGGCCATGGGAGGCAGGAGCATGCGGCACGACCGGCGCTGCTTTGGGCGGCTGGAGCAAGAAGACTAGAGGTTGAAGAAGCACTACGACCGTTGGATGGACAATGTACGGTCACTGGAGCTAGAATCATTCATATTGACTAAGTTGACAAAGCCCTTCGGCCCCGTCAACTTAGTAGGCCCACAAGACAGCCTCCCACCAAGGTGGGTCCCAGCTAGCCGAGGGAGTATTCATTTTTTTGTGCGTAATAAAGAGGCACTTCCGGTGGGTCCGAGCTGACAGCGGGGGGAACGATTTTTCGCGAAATACGGTGGCTCGTCCGGTGGGTCCCAGCAGTCAGGGGAAACGATTTATTTCGCAAAATACTGGTGGCCCGTCCGGTGGGTCCCCGCTGTCAGGTGGAGGAATAATTATTTTCCACGTAATAAGGACGCACTTCCTTGCGGCTGCCGTGGACCCAGCTGTCAGCCTCTCCACGTACAGTACTCTTCCGATGGAAGTCGGTCATTGACCACATTGACCACACCGCGCCGAGAGCACCACGGCGGTGGACGACGGCAAGGCCTAGGAAGGAGCAGGTGGTAGCACAGCCGGCCACGGGAGGCAGGAGCAGGCGGTAGCACAGCCGGCCACGGGAGGCAGGAGCAGGCGGCACGACCGGCGCTGCTTTGGGCGGCTGGAGCAAGAAGACCAGAGGTTGAAGAAGCCGTATGGCCGTTGTATGGACATCATACGGTCACTGGAGTATTGACTAAGTTGACAAAGCCCTCCGTCCCCATCAACTTAGTAGGCCCACAAGTCAGCCCAACAATATGGTGGGTTCCAGCTAGCAGGGGGTATTCATTTTTTTGGGCGTAATAAGGAGGCACTTCCTTGCGTGCGAAGATATAGCTGGTGGGTCCGACCTGTCAGCGGGGGGAACGTTTTTTTTGCGAAATACAGAGGCCCTTCCTGTGGGTCCTAGCTGTCAGGTGGAGGAATCATTATTTTGCGCGTAATAAGGAGGCATTTCCTTGCGTGCGGCCGTGGACCCAACTGTCAGCCTCTCCACGTACAGTCCACTTCCGATGGATGTCGTTCATTGACCACGTTGACCAGGTCGCGCCGAGAGCACCAGGGCGGTGGACGACGGCGAGGCCTAGGAAGGGAACGACACGGAGCCAGGGAATACTGGGCAGTTGTTTCCCATGCGGAGGAGTATGAGCGTTTACTGGTTCATCTGCCGTCGAGGGAGAATAACAACATGTGTGTGTGAGTAGAGGGATGGCTAGGCCAACGATGGGAGTACGGTCGGGCCGTGAGGCCTACGCGGCAGCATAGCCGGCCGCGGGAGGAGGGAGCAGGCACTCCCATCGGCGCTTGTTTGAGCGGCTGGAGCATGAAGATCAGAGATTGAAGAAGCACGACAGCCGTTGGATGGATATCCAACAGTCAGTGCTCTCGTGTGTTGACTAAGTTGACATGGCGTTGCGTGTGCGTCAACCTTTTTTTATGAAAGCATACGCGTCAACCTGTAGTAGGCGCACAAGTCAGCCTCAAATCTGTGGAAAACAGCATACAACCCATCTGCCATTATTTCTAATAATGTACAGCCCATTTGCTAATTCTTAAGATTTTTTGGAGCCCATCTTCTTTTTGTTAGCATTAAACCCCATATTGTGGCCACGGTTAAAAAGTATACGAAATTTTGCATATTTCGGTGCGGTCAACTGTTTGTAATCCAGAAATATCGATTCACATTCAAACTATTTTGAAAAATAATTTATATAAATATAAAATCAAAATAATTGTCCACGCATAAAAATCAATGGAATTTAAGATCTTGTAATGAAAAAAATGAAACCAATTCCCGGTTTGATGTATTTTAAAAATGTACAGGCCATTTCTGGGCAAACTGAATGAAAGTCTCCTCGTCTTGAAACATTTGCAGCCCAGCAGGGCCGATAAAGCAAGTAGGCCTTGTTTGGGTATTTCTTAAAAAAAAAGAACTGGGCTAGCCATTTTCAGCAAGAAAAAAACACAACTGGGCTCATGATGTGGTAAACGTAAATAAAACCCTGGCTAGACGGGCCACAGCTCCCGCACAGCCCCGTTGTTACCCTGATCCGTCGCTAAAACTAGTATAAACAACAACTGCTTGTTCCTCATTGTCTCAAAAAAGAACTGCTTGTTCCTAAAAAAAACCGCGCGACTTGCTGGGTCCCTGGTGTCAGCCGCTCGTAGTGTAATTCTCTCATTTATTGACTACGTTGATGATGGCGTGAGCCCCAGATGTCCAATCATTAGGAGGAACCATATTTTTGGGCTTGTACTATAGAGGCACTTGCTTGCGTACTGCCATGACGCTGGTGGGTCCCTACTATCATCCTCTCCATGTACAGTCATCTCCTTGTTCCTCTCGGTTGTTGACGACGTTGACAACACAAGAGGGCGGCGCACCGCGCACGGCGAGCAAACCAAGGCCACAAGGCGGAGGACGACGGCAAGGTCTCGGACGGAACAAACAGGAGCTGTTGAAGATGCGCCGGTCCAGTCGCAGGCGGAGGGGAGTACAAGGGTTGACTGGTGGGGGTGGTGGGGGCTAGTCACTTGACTTCTGTAATGCACAGTGAGCTCAAGCAGTCGGCGTGAGTGATGTTATTTCCGTTGGTTGTGATTTGTTACAATATTTCACTCTAAATTAAACGAATGGCAAGCCATTTTCCTTGTTTCAAAGAAAATATGACAGTCACAACCGAGTTGAAAAGGGCAGGAACATCTAACTCCAGCTTACAAACTGTACAAAAGCACGAGGGTTGATTGTTCATCAGGTTTACAAAAAAACCCAGATTGAAAAGGGCAACAACATCTAACTCCAGCACTGTTTTCGGCAGTCAGAGTCAAATGGATCGGTCAGGTCCATAGAATGAACATCCTGGATCGTAAAATTTACCGGATTATGAGCACAATATGTTGTAAATAGAAGCTTGGCACGTTCAGAAGCTCTTTTGCCCACCTGAAACTCCTTTTTTTTGCTCTTCGACATACCCATCTGTCAAAACCATGCTGCTGATAAACTTAAGCCTGATGGACAATAGTAACCTCGCATTCAGCAGGAAGAATGTGACAAATCTTATGTTTGCACGGTTGGCTACATATCGTTCTAGCGTTATTGTCTTCAATCGAATCTCATGAGAAGTGAGAAAATCCCGATGCTTACGAATCCACGATTGGTTATAACTTTCTTACCCCGTCCTGTTGCCTAAATAGACATGAAAATTGAAAACAGTTAAGGTCTAAAAGAAGAGTGTCGAAAGAGCAACAACTGAACAGTTAATTCTAGTACACTATATGCGGGCTTCCAATGTGCGTGAAATTATCACCTTTATATACAACTTCTCCAGACATGGAAAGCATTGCAGCAAGCCAATAATCTTGTTCAGATCAAAACTATTCATTTGGATATATAAGATCTTGACAGAATCCAGCACCATTGATAGGCCATCCGTGGAGAAACTCTTCATTGAGCATAGAACATAATATTAGTACAAAATGTGTACTCCAAGATGATATATAAATTATGCGCAGAAATTTAAAATGCAGCATATGGTTACAAGTGTAGATGATAATATAAAGTACATGAAGAACTATGGAGCCAAACACCATATTGAAATGAGCACAGAGATCATGTATTACACCCAAGGTCTCCAGTTTAGGCGCAGAGAGGATGGTTATTTGCAACGGTGAATAACTAGAATCAAGGATCAACCTTTGAAGTGAAGGGGCATCTTGGATGATGAGCTGCCTTCCGTCAAAAGAAATTCCAATTCTTACAAGGTTAGGCGACTTTATTTGGAGACAACCGATTCTAACTGTGAAAACAAGCACCAAGCACTCCAGCGCAGGGCAACTGGAGTGGATGATGCTGTGCAATGAGGCCTCCGATATACGAACCCGCACAAGTGAAAGTTTCTTGAGAAATGGGAGTCAAAGGTTTAGTACCAGATTATTTGGAAGGTAGCACAACACAAAGGTGGCGGTGTGGAGAGAGGAGGAAAACCGCGAGATGGACATCAGTGCTGAGGGCACAAGTTCATGGCGTTTTGTATGTGGTATGTGATTTCCAGGGGAATAGTAGAACTCAAGCAGCTGTAGTTCTATGTATTCAGGGGATTTCAGCCAGGCGTCCACCGTGCAGGGCATGGTATGCTTGCTCAGGTAGCATGACGGGATGCAGAGGCTTTGAACGGAGCCCTGGTGGGAGGAGATGATGGCTCTGGGGATTTCAAAATCATTGAAGAGAGAGAGCTGACAACAGTCCAGATTAAGGGGCACGGCGCGCCATAGAGGGCGCCACCGAATTGAGAGGACTTGGGTGCGGCAGCAATCCTTGGTGGGGAGAAGGGAGATGATCTCCCCAAGGATGGCGTCCGGGAGATCGCTAATGCGGTCCACCCGAGATTCTACGGGTTCCTGGGATCCGGTGGGGGCGGGGTCGCCGCTTCTCCCCACGATGTCGGGTGCGGGATCTATAACAGGCGTCGCCGCTGGCGGGAGCCTCATCTTCTTGGCGCTGGGGTCAGCTGACTCCATTTTCCTCGAGGGCGTCGCGTTGTGCTCACGGATTTGAGCAGAGTAATGAATGACGAGCCTAGTTGTAGTGCGAGCAAAGAAGAAGGGGAGCTGGGGGTTTTCTGTAGGAGTGAGGAAGAAGGGGAGCTGGGGTTTTCTGTAGGAATGAGCTGACGTGAGGTGGGTGGGAGCGAGGAGGAAGAAGAGCACCCAGGTTTCTTTTGTGGGGGAGAGGGGGGGGGCGGTGTGCTGGGTGTGGGTAGCGCCTTTTGAATTGATTTTACTATTTACTAGTGTGGATTGGCTGTTTTGTCTTGGGCCCAGAGAAACAATTACTACTAGTACAGTGGAGACACTCTACAGCTACCCATAAAAACAATTACTACTAGTATAATGGAGACACTCTACCGTTTCTGGCTCCTCCTAGGTCATTGAAACGTCTCCCTCTACTGAATGCCGTTATACTTTTGTTCACCGACATGCGGGCCATGCAGCGCGCGGGCCCAAATGCCATCCACCAAATTAGCAGGCAGTATGCAGGCGGAGAGTCACCCCGGTCATAGCGCGGCAGTAACGAGCCGTCGTATCACAAAACCCCACCTCCCCGCAGTCTAAGTTTGACGGATGAAGCAACCATCATTTCACTCCTCGCTGAATCCCCTTCTCCCTCACCATCTTCAAGAAAGGCAACACTCGCATCTGCCACTGTTCTTCTCTCCCAACAAAGGGAAGGTAAGCGGATCCGTGATGTTGGTATATTTTCGTTCAAAGAAAAAAACAGAACTTTTGCAAAGCAGTAACCGATCCTCACTCTCTCTTTTGTTTCATTGTCATTGCGATTGTGTTTTCCTTTCAGTGGTCTCCTAGTATTCATCAGTTTCATGATGGACCAAGGAGAACCAGGCAAAGATCTGCTGATATTGGAGCAGACGCGGGAGGCTGATCCCCACGAGACAAAGAGCTCCAAGAAGACGGAGGCAACCACCGAGCCGACCCCAGGTACGCTCACGGCCACTACTGAGATGGTCAATGCCCCGTTTGAGGTTACAGCCCCCATGGCACTGCAGGAGCAGTTTTCCCCCTTCGAGGATGTGTCCCCCCCGCTGAGCTGCCCAAGGTGATTTCCTTCTTTGCCGATCTCGGTTGTGGTTTTTCATCTAAGTATGTGGTGATTTTTTTTAGAAAAGGAAGTATGTGGTGATTAATAATGCAAAATTTTATTAGCTTCGATGCCATGCTATATAGTGGTTTAAATAACTTGTGGTTCTTATACTGAAAAGTAATTCAGAATTTGTTTCTGTTTCAATTAGAGCCCTGATGCAGACAAGGATTGTGTGGTTGTGCATGTCACTCGCTATGAGGCGGACGACCTGAATATACACACTGGGAAAACAGAGTTCTTAGGCTGTTGGATCCTGGAAGCCATTTGCGGTTATACCAATGAAGAGTTGTATTCCAGCCTCACTGTTGTCAGGCGTGTTGTCCAGGGTGTACTGAAGCACAAGAAGTTCAAAGCTACTCCTTCGTTTGTGAGGCATACTGTTCTTGTCAAGCTTACGCAGGAAGATGATGTGGCATGCCTCCACAAACAAGTTTATCAGTGGCAAGGCCACAAGGTTGTCTTCGTGAAGGTTCACAGGATTGAGCTGCTGCGGGACGTCCTCGATGATGTTCATGGCAAGGTCCGTCTTGTGTCCAACCCAAATTAGATCGAGGCATGAAATAGTTGCCCCAGCTAGTGTTTAATAGTAGTTTGGATTGTGTCTAATTATCCGAACCTTGCCTGTTATCGACCCCTCTGGGCTAGTGCTTTGTTTGAATCCGTCTATGGGAACTGCTGCTACTTTTGTGTGCCCGTGAATCATGTGAGAACCATCGTAATTGTTGCCGAAATAGATGCGTCCTCACTAGTTTTTTCATGAATATGGCATGGTAAGACATAAGTTGTCATGGTTTATCATACGAGCAGTGTGTGTTTTGATGAAATAGAGCACTCGTTTGAGAACCGTGCGCCGATGTATACATAAGTACTTGTAAACACTGTTGGTGCTACCCCACTTGTAAGCAGTTGTGCAAAACATGGCACATTGGCTCAGCTCGCTTCAACACTAGGCTATCGACCAGCTAACAATCAACAATATGATGTCTGACATATAAGAAACTATTATGTATCTTGTTACAGTGGTTCATGCAGTTAATTGAGGCCACAATGTTATAAATTCCAAACGTTCACATGCTAGTCCAGCGCTCATGTGGAACACTCACAATTAAACTCGTCTTCATAAAAATCTTGAAAAGCATAAGTTAAGCAATTTTATACATCTCAATGATTCATAGAACATAACAAACATATACTAGTTCACAGCAAAAGACAAAGTTGTGAGAAGGTTTACAAATCAGGAAAAAACAAGCAAGGCTTCTCTGAGCAAAGGGCCTCCCGACAGGCTTAAATTTCCTGGAGTTCACTCTGGTTTTTTCTTGTTGCCACCATCCAGTGTTAGGTTCTCTCATTCCAGAATAACCAATTATAATTGTGGTCTTAGCTGGAATGCTGAACTGAACCATGCAGTGTACTGACCAGCTGAAATGCTTGTGCATTCCACTAAATTTAAGCACCGCTATTTGCAGAAATAAGCAGACCACAATGCCTCTTGTCCGCGCACCTGTCCAAAAAACCGCCGTGCAGCCGTGCCAGCTAGTCCTCGGTCCATGGATGAACTGGTAGAAAGTGCATTCCGGACTAGGATGCAGTTGTTTTCGCTCGTCCCTGCACTACAATCAGGAAGTAAAACGTACAAATTAGCTTCTTTTAGATTGCGTTGGTCATTCTACCTTAGTTACTACCAATGTAGAGATACCTTGAAGACGGGAGGTTAGACGACGACAACGAGGGATAGCCATCTCATTTTGTGCAGTTGTACTAAAACTGAGGTGTGTGCTTTTGATTGCACGGATAGAAACTATACGGAGACAGACATCCCGAAATGATATGGAGACAGACATCCCTATTTGCGCAAATACGAAATACGGTTATTTAAACAGTGACACATATTACTACTTTCCCCCATTTCCTCTTAGAACCAAGTCCTATATTCATGCTACAACTTTCCCACTTTCTTCCCTGTTTGAACCAACGCTTTGAGTTCAATGTATGAACTAGCTTTACTTCTAATAATAGTAGAAGTCTAGGTGGCTTTGTAACAGCGGACGGAAGTAGAAAAGGATCCACACGAAGGGGAAAGAGCTGGGGTAGTAGAGCAGGGAAGGTTTCGAAGGAATATATACCTGAGGGTCGTCGGCATGTGGCAAAGACGGCATCGGGAGGCCGCATCTTGGCCACAATACCGCAGGGAGGAAGAAGGGGTCGGAGTCCCTCCCGAGCCGGCGCTCTCTCGGAGAGAACGGCACGGCCGCCGATCGGGACGCACGGGCAGCCTTTGGTCTCCTCCCTCACCGCTGACGACAGCATGAACGATGCACCTACACCCCCTGCCCCGGTCGAGGTTGTCCGGCCGGATTTGTGACTAACCGTGAGCTGAGAGAGAGAGTGTGGCCACCTATGTCTTGCTTAGATCTGGAGAGCATGAGAGAGTGAACGAGAGGAACCCTAGTAAAGCAAGCGCTAAGGCTCCTGCTTTTATATATAGTGGAGTGATTTTGTTGTACCGGCTTCAAAAAAATGCACTCCTATGTGTACCCACGAGTGGGTGTGAGAGAACTAGTGCGTGCGTGCATCGCTTCTCTTCATGAGAGTACAACATATACTATGCCCAAAGAACGTTCGCTGCAAGAGTAATAGTATAAGTGTGTGACGTGTGAGCTAAAATAAAATGTGCGCGCCGTCTTTTGTTTTTTAGAAATTCTGAGGGTAGGGTGTGAAGAGCACATATGTGCGTGACGTCCACCTGCAGATAGAGGATGGGTGCGATGTGCGAGTCTGCGAGAGGACTCGGGAGAGTCATGACTCGTGAGGGTGCGTGTGCGTGAGAGAGACGGGGGCACGTATCAATGCAATGCATGTGTCCGTAAATCATTATCTGACAAACGTTCGCAGAGGGATCCTGGACTAGGGGGTGTCCGGATAGCCGAACTATCATCATCGGCCGGACTCCAAGACTATGAAGATACAAGATTGAAGACTTTGTCCCGTGTCTGGATGGGACTTTCCTTGGCGTGGAAGGCAAGCTTGGCGATACGGATATGTAGATCTCCTACCATTGTAACCGACTCTGTGTAACCCTAGCCCTCTCCGGTGTCTATATAAACCGGATGGTTTTAGTCCGTAGGACCCAACAACAATAACAACAATCATACCATAGGCTAGCTTCTAGGGTTTAGCCTCCTTGATCTCGTGGTAGATCTACTCTTGTAATACCCACATCATCAATATCAATCAAGTAGGACGTAGGGTTTTACCTCCATCAAGAGGGCCCGAACCTGGGTAAAACATCGTGTCCCTTGTCTCCTGTTACCATCCGCCTAGACGCACAGTTCGGGACCCCCTACCCGAGATCCGCCGGTTTTGACACCGACATTGGTGCTTCCATTGAGAGTTCCTCTATGTCGTCGCCAATAGGCTCGATGGCTCCTTCGATCATCAACAACGACGCGGTCCAGGGTGAGACTTTCCTCCCCGGACAGATCTTCGTATTCGGCGGCTTTGCACTGTGGGCCAATTCGTTTGGCCATCTGGAGCAGATCGAAAGCTACGCCCCTGGCCATTAGGTCAGATTTGGAAGTCTTAACTTCACGGCTGACATCCGCGGAGACTTGATCTTCAATGGATTCGAGCCACAGCCGAGCGCGCCGCACTGTCACGATGGGCATGACTTAGCTCTCCTGCCGGACAGTGCCCTGGAGGCCACACACGAGTCCGCTCCGACCCTCGATTCGGAGCCGGCTGTGCAGATCGAGGACGGGTGGTTAGACACCGCCTCGGGGGCTGCAACCTCTACGACGACAGAGCCGAATACTGACTTTGTCCCTTCTGAAGCTCGTGACTCCAAGGTGCCGGACTCCTTGCCGGACTCCGAACCTCCCGCGCCCCCTCCAATCAAATCCGATTGGGCACCGATTATGGAGTTCACCACTGCAGACATCTTTCAGCACTCACCTTTCAGTGACATCCTAAGTTCGCTAAAGTATCTCTTGTTATCAGGAGAGCCCTGGCCGGACTGCGGTCAGGACGATTGGGATGCGGACGACGAAGAAATTCAAGACCCACCCACCACCCACTTAGTAGCCGCTGTCGACGATCTAACCGACATGCTAGACTTCGACTCCGAAGACATTGACGGTATGGAGGACGATGCCGGAGACGACCAAGAACCAGCGCCTACTGGGCACTAGTAAGCCACCTCGTCATACGACATTTACATGGTGGATATCCCAAAGGATGGGAATGGCGAAGGAACATCGGAGGAAGACCCCTCCAAGAAACAGCCCAAGCGCCGGCGTCAGCGGCGCCGCTCTAAATCCCGCCACAGCAAGAATGGTGATTCCGGCACCGGAGATAATAATACCCTAGACAGTGCCAAAGACAACCCCCTCCAGCAAGATTTAGCGCAGGAGAACGGAGATGCCAGCCCTCATGAGAGAGCGGCAGACGAAGAGGTAGAGGACGATAATTACATGCCTCCCTCCGGAGACGAGGCAAGCCTCGACGACGACGAATTTGTCGTGCCTGAGGATCCCGTCGAACAAGAGCGTTTTAAACGCAGGCTTATGGCCACAACAAACATCCTCAAGAAAAAGCAGCAACAGCTTAGAGCTGATCAGGATCTGCTAGCCGACAGATGGACTGAAGTCCTTGCGGCCGAAGAGCATGAGCTCGAACGCCCCTCCAAAAGCTACCCCAAACGCAAGTTGCTCCCCCGACTAGAGGAGGAGGCATATAAACCTGCATCACCAGAGCACAATGCGGCTGACCGGCCACCTCGTGGCCGCGACAGAGAGGCCTCTAGGCCCTCCACTAGAACTGTACCCCGGCATCGCTCGAAAAGCGTAAGGCCACAGGGGAACGCTCCGGACTTGCGAGATATATTGGAGGATAAGGCAAGACAATCAAGATCGATCTACGGATCGTGTGGGCGCCCCATGATACGTGACGACAACCGTCGCGCCGGACACAGTAAGTCCGGCCGGGCCGAACACAGTAGACAAAGCTCGTTGGAGCTCCGTCGCGATATAGCCCAATACAGAGGCGCCGCACACCCACTATGCTTCACAGATGAAGTAATGGATCATCAAATCCCCGAAGGATTTAAACCCGTGAATATTGAATCCTATGATGGCACAACAGACCCCGCGGTTTGGATCGAAGACTATCTCCTTCACATCCACATGGCCCGCGGTGACGATCTTCATGCCATCAAATACCTCCCACTCAAGCTTAAACGACCAGCTCGACATTGGCTTAACAGCTTGCCAGCAAAATCAATTGGGTGTTGGGAGGACCTGGAAGCCGCATTCCTGGATAACTTCCAGGGCACGTATGTGCGACCACCAGACGCTGACGACCTAAGCCACATAATTCAGCAGCCAGACGAATCGGCCAGACAATTCTGGACACGGTTCTTAACTAAGAAAAATCAAATCGTCGACTGTCCGGATGCGGAGGCCCTCGCGGCCTTCAAACATAACATCCGCGACGAGTGGCTTGCCCGGCACCTGGGACAGGAAAAGCCGAAATCCATGGCAGCCCTCACATCACTCATGACCCGCTTCTGCGCGAGAGAGGACAGCTGGCTAGCCCGCAACAACAACCTCATCAAAAATTCTGGCAGTCCGGATACAAAGGACCGCAATGGCAGGTCGCGTCGTAACAAGAACAAACGCCGCATTAACGGCGACAATAATGAGGATACGACAGTCAATGCCGGATTCAGAGGCTCCAAACCCGGTCAGCGGAAAAAGCCATTCAAAAGAACTACTACGGGTCCGTCCAATTTGGACCGAATACTCGATCGCTCATGCCAGATACACAGCACCCCTGAAAAGCCAGCTAACCACACAACAGGGACTATTGGGTATTCAAGCAGGCAGGCAAGCTAATTGCCGAAAACAATGGCAAGGGGCTGCATAGCGATGCCGAAGAAGAGACCCGACCGCCGAACAATAGAGGACAGAAGGGTTTCCCCCCACAAGTGCGGACGGTGAATATGATATACGCAACCCACATACCCAAGAGGGAGCGGAAGCGTGCACTCAGGGACATATACGCGATGGAGCCAGTCGCCCCGAAGTTCAACCCATGGTCATGCTGCCCGATCACTTTTGATCGAAGGGACCACCCCACCAGCATCCGCCACAGCGGATTCGCCGCATTGGTTTTAGACCCAATCGTCGATGGATTTCACCTCACTAGAGTCCTGAGGGACGGCGGCAGCAGCCTGAACCTGCTTTATCAGGACACAGTGCGCAAGATGGGCATAGACCCCTCAAGGATTAAACCCACAAAGACGACCTTCAAAGGCATCATACCAGGTGTAGAGGCCAATTGTACGGGCTCAGTCACACTGGAAGTGGTCTTCGGATCCCCGGATAACTTCCGAAGCGGGGAGTTGATCTTCGACATAGTTCCGTTCCGCAGCGGCTATCATGCTCTGCTCGGACGGACCGCGTTTGCAAAGTTCAACGCGGTGCCGCACTATGCATACCTCAAGCTCAAGATGCCAGGCCCTCGAGGAGTCATCACGGTCAACGGGAACACCGAACGCTCCCTCCGAACGGAGGAACATACAACGGCTCTCGCGGCAGAAGTACAATGCAGCCTCTTAAGGCAATTGTCGAGTCCGGCCGTTAAGCGACCGGACACGGCTAAACGCACCCGGAGTAACCTACAACAAGACCACCTGGCACGTTCCGAGCATGCGTAGCAATGCGGCCCCAACCCCAGCCCTCGCAAGATCGCAAGACTGGTCCTTCACGTACATCATTACGCTCTGGAGATACCATGGGCATAGGGGAAGGGGCACGACCACGACAGGCCCAGAATGCGGCTCAACCACATCAGGGGCTCCCAAGTGTGTCGTTCCTTTTTTTCCTTTTTCTTTCTTGCCCACAGGACTCCGTTCACTAGAGGCCCTGTCAGGCAGTAGACAGGCCGAACTCACGATGCAACAGCCAGGGAAGGTGAAAGGCTACGACGAATATCCAGGTGGTCTCAATTACGAGCACTAAATCTATTTTATACACCATTCCGCAGCCTACCCCTGGAGGGGGACATGTTTAATAGTCCCATCCCTTGCTTATCGCACTATTTGTATCGTTCCGCATTCATGGCAGTATTTCTTGAATAAACAATGCATCACCTTTTTGCTTCTAATCGCATTCCTTTCTTATACATATGTTCATTTATGACATGTCGCATCCGTACACTTTGGTACGACTAAATACACCAGGGGCTTAAGTTCCCCACATTATGGTGTGATAAGTACGAACACTTTCACAAGTGCGGCACCCCGAACTTATAGCATTATATGCATCGGCTCCGAATCATGTCTTGGGTCAATAGTTGGGTTTGCCTGGCTCCCATGTTTTGGTACCTTACCTTTCCGTTCTATCGGCTAAGGTAGCACTGGGAGAACCACTGCGATTGCGCCCCCGTTGAGCTGGGCGAGCGCCTCAGTGGAGAAAGCTAAAACTGACCGTCATGATGAGGCGAGAGCCGGTCGCTGTTCGAGAGGTTTTTTCGAGTCCCTAAAGACTTATGCCGCTTAGAGCGAGGAACCGGCTTTGTCCGGCCCAGGCGTGGATAGCGCCCCAAATTCGGCCTTCCGAACACTAGGGGCTTCGCCGAAATTTAAAATTATAGAATTCTATGGCTAAGTGAGAGTGTTCAAGCATTATAAGTCCGGTTGCCTAGTTCGTCGTGTTGAGCGCCTTCCTAGATGGACCTAAATATGGGAACAAGAGTGCTCAAATTTATCCCAAACACCCCAGCACTCGTGGCATGGGGGCTGAAGCCGACGACTTGCCATCTCTCAGATTTGATAAACAGCCGCACAGAAGGTAATATTTTAAATCAACAAGCGTTGCTTAGTGCATATGAACAAAGTTTTCTGCGCACAGGATAACAAAATGCGAGTCTACTCAAATATTACATTATTGGAGCACTCACCCGCAATAGTGCGGGCACCCTTCAGGACACTCTTGTAATACATCTCGGGCGTGCGATACTCCTTGCTCGGCGATGGCGCGTCCGTCACAAGCTTCTCAGCATCCATCTTGCCCCAGTGCACCTTAGCACGAGCAAGGGCCCGACGGGCACCTTCAATACAGGCGGATCGCTTGATGACCTCAACCCATGGACAAGCATCCACCAGCCGCCGCACCAGGCCGAAGTAGCTCCCAGGCATGGCCTCATTGGGCCACAGCCGAACTATGAGGCCCTTCATGGCCTGTTCGGCCACCTTGTGGAGGTCGACCAGCTGCTTCAGCTGGTCGCTAAGGGGCACTGGATGTCCGGCCTCAGCATACTGAGACCAGAAGACCTTCTCCGTCGAGCTCCCCTCCTCGGCCCTGTAGAAAGCGGCAGCATCGGACACGCTGCAGGGCAGATCTGTGAACGCTCCTCGAGAGCTCCGAATTTGGGTAAGTAACAGGTAATTCACATTCACATGCTTGCTTTGCATGAAAAATGCCTTACCCACTGCTATTTTCTTCAACGCCTCGATCTCCTGAAGGGCCTTGTGGGCTTCGGCCTTAGCGGCTTTGGCGCTCTCAAGAGCCGATGCAAGCTCGGACTCTCGAGTCTTCGAGTCGCGCTCCAAACTCTCATGCTTTTCCATGAGAGCCTGGAGCTCTTGCTGTACCTCCGCCACCCGCGCCTCCTGCTTCTCTCGCCCAGCACACTCCACGGCCGCATTATGTTCGGCCGTGGACACCGCCTCCTTCAAGGCCGCCACCTCGTTCGTGGCCCCTGAAGTACCCATGTTATCCTTGTCATTTATCTTGCAACCAAATCCTTTTCTGTAAGGTACAACTTTAATAAGGTGTTACTCACCTTCCTTGTCCTCGAGCTGCTTCTTGTCACGGCCGAGCTCGTCCTCGGACCGCTCGAGGCTTTGCTTCAAAGCATTGACCTCCACAGTCAGTGCGGCAGAGGTCAGCAGCGCAGCCTGCAATCCCATATTGACATATTTATTAAGACTCTTGCGTATATCTTTTTAGATCCTCAGTCCGGCTTTTCTTGCCGAACACTGAACCGAGCATCAGGGGCTACTGTCTATGCGGTACTATTTTACATATATTAATATTCTTACCTCAAAGCCTGATAGAAGGCTACTGCAGGCTTCGATCAGCCCGCTTTTGGCAAGCTGGACCTTCTGAATCACCGCACTCATGAC
The DNA here is from genome assembly GCF_018294505.1 of Triticum aestivum. Taxonomy (NCBI): domain Eukaryota; kingdom Viridiplantae; phylum Streptophyta; class Magnoliopsida; order Poales; family Poaceae; genus Triticum; species Triticum aestivum. Next base: position 677,971,149 of record NC_057803.1, read on the forward strand.
AGTGCGGTGTTCCTCCTCGATGGAAGCGCCGTTGAGCGCCTCTAGCAAGTTATCCGGCGCCTCCGATTGGACGGAGGCCGCCGGCGCCACGGTCTTGCCCTTCTTGCGAAGGGGCCACCCGCCGGACTCCGGGACCACTGCAGGTTCCGATGCGGAGTCCGGCACGAAGTCCGGGAGGTCGCCCTGTGGCACCTCCGGGTCCTCCTCCTCCGGGTGGGTCCCTCTCTGGGATCCCACCTCGGCATCGTCAGCGTCACGGGGGGACGAGGCGGTTGGAAGTGAAGTACTGTTCACATCCGACGTGCCCAAGGACCCACTCGACGAAGCGGGAAGATCGTCCTTGGGCGGACTGTAGGGTTGTACGCGGCGTTAGAAAGACACCATGTGGCAAAAAGAAAAATCATGAAGTCATTCGGGAGTCCGGATACTTACGATCTCGCCAGAGGCTTGGCCCTTGGAGGCCAATCCTCGTCGTCGTCACCGGCGTTGGCGGAACAGTCTGGGGGAAGAGTCCTTCCCTTCTTGGACCCTTCAGCCTCCCTTGCTGGGGAGGCCTTCCTTTTCTTCCCTCCCCCTGCTGGGGGAGAGGCCTTTTTCTTATCCTCCTCGTCCTCAGGGTGGGAGTCCGCCTCGGAGTCTTCGGACACCTAAAAACGGGAACTCTTTTGAGTGCCCGTGGCCTCCTTCTTGGCCTTCTTCTCCGGCACCACGTGGGGTGCCGGAAGTAGCAGCCCCGGTAAATGGGCGTCCGCTGGGTCTTCTGGCAAAGGGGCCGGACAGTTGGTCTGCTCGGCCTTCTTCAGCCAGTCCTGTCAAAGGAGAGGGAGTTTAGATCCCGCATAGAGTCAAACTATGAAAGACAAGTGTCCCGTAAAGGGTAGAATCGCTTACCTCGCTAGCCTGGCGCTGCGAGCTGAATCCACAATCTTCGGTAGCGGATGCGGGAGCCTTGGCGCCCTTAAACAACACCTTCCAGGCATCTTCGTACCTAGTGTCGAAGAGCCCGCTCAAGGTTCGGTGCTGAGCCGGATCAAACTCCCACAATTTGAAGGCCCGTTGTTGGCACGGGAGAATCCGGCGGATGAGCATGACCTGGACTACGTTGACAAGCTTGAGCTTCTTGTTCACCAGCTTTTGGATGCAGGTTTGGAGTCCGGTCAGCTCCTCCGAATCACCCCAAGTCAGGCCACTCTCTTTCCAAGAGGTGAGCCGTGTGGGGATGCCAGATCTGAATTCGGGGGCCGCTGCCCATTTAGGGTCACGCGGCTCGGTGATGTAGAACCACCCCGATTGCCACCCCTTGATGGTTTCCACGAAGGCCCTCGAGCCAAGTAACGTTGGGTATCTTGCCCACCATGGCGCCTCCGCACTCTGCTTGAATGCCCTTCACAACCTTCGGCTTGACATTGAAGGTCTTGAGCCACAAGCCGAAGTGGGTCTGGATGTAGAGGAAAGCCTCGCACATGACGATAAACGCCGAGATGTTGAGGATGAAATTCGGGGCCAGATCATGGAAATCCAGGCCGTAGTAGAACATGAGCCCCCGGAAAAAGGGGTGAAGTGGGAAGCCCAGTCCGCGGAGGAAATGGGGAAGGAATACCACCCTCTCATGGGGCCTGGGGGTGGGGATGGGCTGCCCCTCGTCGGGGAGCCGGTGCGCGATGTCGCTGGACAGATATCCGGCGCTGCGCAGCTTCTTGATGTGCCCCTCCGTAATGGAGGAGGCCATCCACTTGCCTCCCGCTTCGGACATAGTTGGAGGAGGTTGAGGTGAGATGTGCGAACTTGGGCGCTGGAGCTTGAGTGTGCGGAGATGGATAAGCAAAGGAGGAAGAAGGCGTAGATAAAAAGGTGGATCCTTATCCCCTTATATATGGGCGGACGAAGCTATGCGTCCCCACCGGCCTGATAAAACTCGCTTTTCTCCCAAGCGCCGCAATCAATGGCGTGGTTGGGTTACCCATGTCCGTATTGACGGGAATCCCGAAATAAGGGGAACACGATCTCTGCTTCGACAAGACGTGCCAAGGAAACCGCTTCGCTAAATGCGCCGAGGTGGTATAATAAACGATTCAAGTAAAGGCTTGGTTGTGGTGTGATGTCACGCCACGAAATACGTCAGCAGATTGAACTTGTGTTAATATTATTCTCTCTGCAGCGGAATGTGGAATTTATTTTGCAGAGCCGGACACTATCCTGGTGTTCACAATCTTCTATAAATTATTCGGAGGAGGAACCCGCCTTGCAATGCCGAAGACAATATGCGCGCCGGACTCGTCGTCATTGAAGCCTGGTTCAGGGGCTACTGAGGGAGTCCTGGACTAGGGGGTGTCCGGATAGCTGGACTATCATCATCGGCCGGACTCCAAGACTATGAAGATACAAGATTGAAGACTTCGTCCCGTGTCCGGATGGGACTTTCCTTGGCGTGGAAGGCAAGCTTGGCGATACGGATATGTAGATCTCCTACCATTGTAACCGACTCTGTGTAACCCTAGCCCTCTCCGGTGTCTATATAAACCGGATGGTTTTAGTCCGTAGGACCCAACAACAATTACAACAATCATACCATAGGCTAGCTTCTAGGGTTTAGCATCCTTGATCTCGTGGTAGATCTACTCTTGTAATACCCACATCATCAATATCAATCAAGCAGGACGTAGGGTTTTACCTCCATCAAGAGGGCCCGAACCTGGGTAAAACATCGTGTCCCTTGTCTCCTGTTACCATCCGCCTAGACACACAGTTCGGGACCCCCTACCCGAGATCCGCCGGTTTTGACACCGACATTCGCCACAAGCCTTTTCCTGACGAACACCGTAAGAACCATTAGATCGGCATCCGACAATGTCAGTTTTGCCATGCCATTTAACAGAATAGCCACTCCTCCTACACACAAATCTTCCATGTGAGTGTTAGCAACTGTCGTATGCTCCCTCCGTTCCAAAATGCAGTGCATATAGCTTTATTGAAAATTAGAACCTCGCAAACTTTTACCGAGTTTTCGTGTACCAAATTGCACATGTAGAATACCCTGTATATATCATTTCATTCATCTTTGATAGGTAACTATAAAGATGGGTGAGGAGTCTACAAAGAAAGACCATCGTATCACTCGCAGCAATTTCAACCATCCTTTAGTGTCGAGGAATATCATAGGAACTCTATATGATATGATTTTTATAGGATTTTCTTTCCTTTAGAGCCAATTGGTTCATAGGAATAGATTCATATACTCTACATTTCAAAGGAAATAAACATGATATCATTTCTATAGCTTTAGAGCCACTTGGTTCATATGAATGGATTCCTATACTGCCTTAATTTCAAAGGAAAATAAACATTAGCGTATATTCAATAGAAAAGTTCCTATGATATGAACCAAATTACATCTCTTTACTAATCCCTCCTCATAGGAATTGAGATACATGTCATCTCTAGATTCAATAGAAAAGTTCCTATGATGTGAACCAAATGACATCTCTTTTCCAATCCCTACTCATAGGAATTGAGATGCTCCATGTCATCCCTTTCCCTACAACTTCCACGTATGCATCTTCTATTCCTAAATAGATAGTACAACCCACTAGTAGTTTTTTTTCCAAAACATGCAACTATGGCAAAAGAACTATATAGTGTGCAAATAACTTTGAAAGATGGTCGCTGGATGAAGCTAACCCGACAGTGCAGAGATGGGAAAATCCGAGCACTACTGGCCGTTGGATATCATCAACATTCCACCAGATCTGCCACATGTACAATTTAGAAGACTCCATGGTTGAACTTAAGCATAATGCACAAACCTCAAAACACAAGCACTTCTCCTTTGTTCTAGAATCTTCTGTATCATAATTGATTATTTTTTCTAAATGAATTGCCATTATTTGTTTTTTACTTTATGATTTACAATGCACAACCCCATGAATCTTAACATTTTTATAAAACTAATTGATTTTGAATGAGATGGACTATAAGAACTAAAGGAACATCTACATCATGCATATATGACTCAAAGCTTTACATGCTATAGTGTGTATTTATTCATAATTTGGTTTCGAAATCTCATGCATTCAATACATGTGTACCTTACTAGTTTTGAGTAGAGTAGCAAATTTCACGCGGCCCCGGGTATATCAAAATGCAGGGCCCATGCATCATTGCCTTTCGGTCGAACCTACGTCCACAATTTTTTGTACGTGCTATATCTCCACTGGTCCCCGAACCCACAATGCTGCCTCGTTCCCGTAAAACCAAGCGGCCCACACATATTTAAGGCATCGACTCGATCAGTCGAACCCGTTTACTACGACGTGGCCTCACATGCCGTAGTACTCCTACAAACCCTACCGCCGCACTCATCATTGGTTTTCTTCAAGAGGACAAGGGAGAAGCCGATTTGTAATGGAGGCGCTTTCAAAAAAAGGATCTGTAGTGGAGACCCCTACCCTAGGGTGCCCTAGGTAGCTGCCGCACGCATCATTGTTTTCTCTTTTCTTTATGCTCTTGCGCGCTAGAGTGAAATGATGGTTGCTTCGTCCGTCCAGCTTAATGCGAGAAAGGTGGGGCTTTGTGATTTGACCCCTCATCGCTCATTTTCTACTACTGCGGCGCTACGACCGGGGTGCCTCCAATTCCAACCGCTGCTCCGAACTGTAATTTGGTGCATCGCACGTGGAACAAGACGGTGGATGAGCCACATGTCTGCCAAAGGGGTCCTGTTAAGTGTGTCGCCATTTCGTGTGCGGACTGACCCTGCTTGAGTTGCTACGCCAACACGACAGGAGCAGCCTCCCACTTGGTTTTGCTCCTTGGTGAATCCCGACTATATTGATCTAAAAAGATACGTGCTGAACTACCCTCTCCGTCTCGGTTTTTTATTTGTAGGCGTCTCGGTTTATAGGGCCTGCATGTTGTTCTAGGTCATCCATTTGACTAACTAAATATGAGTTACTATGTCACAAAAAGTATATCATTGGATTCTTATTGGTTGATATGTGAAGAAACAAGAAACGAGGTAGAAGTTAATGCACCACGCCTTAGTATTGTGGGATTATTTCATTTTTGTAAGATGACATGCGTTTGGTTGCAAGGGTGGTCATGAATGGGTTGGGATCGTTCAAAAAATAGACATGTTTGGTTATAAAGCACATGAATGGTTCGAGTCAAAAAAAGAGAATATGCCTTGAAGATGCTGAACCATTCCACCCAACCAAATCGGTCGAATCAAATGGCCACCCTTTGCATGCATGACTATGTGAGCATGACTGGTGGTCCCGTCTTAAATAATTAGCTCATCTCTTATATTCAGCCAAACACATGAATTGAATGGTTCAATCCCAAAAAAATTGAATGGTCCCAATCCATTCATACGATACCTTCAACCAAATGCATCCGACGGAGGGAGTAGTTGGATTTAAAAGTCGAGGGCGGGGCTTTTCCTGCGCGGTAGGCGGGGCAGTTCCGCCTAGTCGGTTCGACAGAGACGCGAGAAGACGAGGGAGTAGGCTGCTGCAAATGTAGGGCTGTGTGATTTGACAGAGAGTTACTGCTGGATAGGTGGGGCCCCGTGATTTGACTTGCCATTATCATTTTAACTATGGCTCTACGACCGGCGTGAGTCTCCCGATTCCTGACCACCTTCATACAGGTGCCTCTCCCAATGCTCCACCATGTAGTAGTAGAGGCTGGCTCTTGCATGAGAGCCCACTTCTCCACTTTTTCCTTGCCTCTCTTTCCTCCACATATGCAAAAATTCCATGTAAAGCGCACCCTCCGTCTAGGTGTGTAAGTCATCTTACGAAAATCAAATAATCCCAAAACACTTAGGCGCGGTGCATTAACTCCTACCTCGTTTCTTGTTTCTTGACATATCAACCAATAAGAGATAAAGGGTGTGCATGCTTTTAATGACTTGAGACTATCAAACACGACATGCAGTGGTTAGTTCATTGCATGCAATACTATTAATTAGCAAATAAACATTAACGTTTCCTGTTTTCTCCTCCTCCTTGGTCACGGTGCATAGCCTAAGATGGTATTGTACTTACTTGCTCCTACAGGTGCTTAAGCTTGCCACATAGGCATAAAGTCTGATGTGGCAAGTTAATCAAGAAGAGAGAGACTAGTTTGGTGACCCAAGGAAGAAACGGTGCTAAGCGCGTGTACCTAGGTGAAAAGACAATTTTGAGTCTATAGCTAATTAAATGAAGCAAACTTAGCAACACCATTTCATTGGAAGAGGTCACTCCTTGGCAAATGCAATAAATACTAGTACTCCCTGTGTCCCATTATATAAGAACGTTTTTGACACTACACTAGCTAGTGTCAAAAACGTTCTTATATTATGGGACGGAGGGAGTACGAAGAAAGAGATAGAGAGGAGTAAAAAAAATACACTTATAGCCAACCTTGTTGTAGTATGAGTGACTAAGTGATGACTATGTATGACATGCCAACATCAGATAGCCGAACGCACCGTGTTAAATCTCCAAGGGCGCGACAACACAAGCGACGCGACAGTCGTGGTAGGCGTGACCATGATACGGGCTGCTGGCAGCCCTTGGATCTGAGATCAAACGATCGCATGCTAAGTTGCTGAAAATTTTAAGAATAACCCTCCAGGATAGGATATTCGCCCATAGGTCTAGAATCACGCCATGCAACCATTCGATCTCAGATCCAAGGGCTCTCAGAAGCCCGTATCATGGGAGAATGGAAAGCCACTACCCTGCCGTTCGCACGCTGGCAGTTCGCTCCTACTCTTTCCCGCACGTCCTTTAATACTATGGTGGTTCGCTCCTAGTCGTCCTGTCCATTCACATTACGGCAGTTCCACTAATCCTAACCCTCCTCCCAAATCCATGGCGTCCCAAGTCTCCCCGATCGGCGGTGAGTACAAGGTTAGAACCATCACCGGTGATGAGTTCGACGTCATCTACACCCATACTTCCGCGACGGTGAAAGGATGCCTTTCTCGCTTCAGACGCATGTTCGAAAACTCACATGATGAGTGGGTCGCTAGGCTAGATGTTGAGTACACCACAGTCCTGGGACGAGAGAAGGATCTAAAGGACGAAGAGAGGAAGAAGCCCGCCGTGATCCAGGTTTGCGTACATAACGTTTTCTTGGTCTACCACATATGCCATGCCGACGTTGAGTGCCAGGATTTTAAGAACTTCCTCGAGGACAAAACAGTCAAATTCCTTACTGTAGAATTTAAGAACGACAAAGAAGTCCGGCATCGGATAGGCCTTGTTGTAGGCAACCCCTTCGACCTCCAGAAGAATTGGCTAGTGCCCTCTCGTCAGCCCTCAATGCTGACCCTGGCAGGAGCCATGGTTCATCCTTCGTACCGCAAACTGGAAAACCTCATTACACGTTTCATCGTCATGCATGGCAGCGGAATGTGCAAGATATAGACCACATCCAGTATGCTGCAATGGATGGCTACCTTTGTTTCAATATATACAAGGGTTGGATGAAGAGCAACAGCCAAGTTGGCGGTTCAAGCAAAGAAGTATCGTCCAAGAGGAAGAGGGACAAGGACGAAGTCGAGGACGTGGACGAGGACTTCGAGTAAGGTGGCAGTGTCGTTGCTCATGGCAGTTCTAAACTTCTAATGCATTGTCTACCGGATTAGTTGCATAGTTTAATTTCAGGTGTGCTTAGTTTAATTTGAGGGGTGTGTTGTGCTGAGCCCCCAGCAGAACTATGTTATGTTTCTTCTCGTTACTTTAACTCTTCAGTATGTACATACTGTCAGGACCCCGACTCAATGCCACATCGATCTAGCATGTAACACCTCATATCACTTTGCGGCCTCACGCACGGTATTCCCACGGGTGTCGCCTTACCTTAGCCCGGGACCGTTTGCGCCTTTTGGCACACGTATATGACAGTGTCGCTAGCATCCATATGATAAGGAGCCTGGGCTGACATGGCTAGTCGTAAACCCAAAGTGGCACAGACTTACAGGGACAGGCATCCATGACCCAGCATCGAACGTGTCGGTCATCAGCGAGTGAATCCAGGCTGTAGCACTGGGCTAGCAGGACTCCGGTGAACCGGGCTGTAGCGGGCTAACAGGACTCCGGTATTCATCGCGTGACATTTCCCTGAAGGGACAGACACAGGAACGAAGAAGGACACATGCCGGCCAGCCTAAGTGTTCCGGAGCAGTAGCAAGCTACCAAGGCTCAATGGAAACACTAGGAGACATTTCCCGGTAAGAGAGGCTACTAAAGATAAACAACTAGATAGTCAGATCCCACACATACCAAGCATTTCAATAACATACACACAATATGCTCGATATGTGCAATACAACATGGCATCACAAAATGACTCTACGACTCAAGTATTTATTCAATAGGCTCCGAGGAGCAAGATATTACAAACAGGGGTCTCACGATCCAACATTCAGAGCATACAAGTCAAAGCACAAGCGGAAGCTATCATGTCTGAGTACAGACATCTAGAAATGAAAAAGGCTGAGAAGCCTGACTATCTACCAGATCCTGTCGGGGCACAAGATCGTAGCTGAGGTAACAAGCTAAACGTCGAAGTCCACGCGAAACTACTAGTGAGACCGAAGTCTCTCTGCAAAAACATAAAATAGGCAAACGTGAGTACAAATGTACCCAGCAAGACTTACATCAGAACTAACTACATATGCATCATTATCAACAAAGGGGATGGTGGAGTTTAACTGCAGCAAGCCAGCTTTGACTCGGTGGCTATCCTGGACTACGACTGCAAGTAACTCTTTTGAAGTGGCGCACACGAGTCCACATATTCACCAACCAATACACCACTATGGATCCGCTCCCGTCTCCCTACGAGAACACCATCCATAGCACTCACGCTTATCTTGCGTATTTTAGAGTATCCACTTTCACTTGTCTATGAACTGTACAAGGGGTCCAAGTTTCCATATCCGAGGAATCCGGCTATTCGAATAGATGATGTTAACCCTGCAGGGGTGTACTTCTTCACACACGCTCCCACCACTTACCGCCCTGTACACGTCATGTACCTCGGCAACCTTCAAGCGGAAGCCGGGCGAGGGAGTCGGCCACGACCTGACTAACCGAACAAGTCTCTAGTCCAGGTTTATCGCCTATTCGGGTTCCATCCGCAAGGAGATCCGGCCGGGGTGTCGCTTACGGCCCCAAACGATGTGAGCAGGGTTCCCAAGCCCACCATCCGGGTGCCACTTGGTACACCGGGCCACTGTGCCTAGTCTGTCCCAAGCCCACCTGTACCGGGTGCCACTTGGTAGACTACTAACACTACCTACAAACACCAGAAACTAGTTGCAACTCCTGGACAGAGATCATGTTGATTAATAAGTCGAGAGGGGTCGAGTTACCGGAACCCAATGTGTGGTAGTAGCTGTTCATGGATCACAAACACAGAACTCAGTTCCTGAGGACGGCTGCAATGAGACAACCCACCATGTACTCCTACATGCCCTCTCACCGCTACCTTTACCAAATCGTGTTCACACACTTAGCTCACACACAGTAGGACATGTTCACACGCCTCTGATTCATCCCCGATGAATCAGACCTGACTCAACTCTAAGCAGTAGCAGGCATGACAATCAAGCATGAATGAGTAGGCACATCAGGGCTCAAACAACTCCTACTCATGCTAGTGGGTTTCATCTATTTACTGTGGCAATGACAGGTCATGCAAAGGATAAAGGGGTTCAGCTACCGCAGCAGGTAACAAATATGTCGTTGTTGTCCTAATGCAGTAAAAGAGAGCAGGGGCGAGAGAGTGGGATTTTATCGGAATGAACAAGGGGGTTTTGCTTGCCTGGCACTTCTGAAGATAACATTGAGTCTTCATCAGTGTCAACGATCACATCATCGGTATAACGTCTACCGAGGGGGAACAACACCGGCAAACACAGAAGAAACACAATCAATGCAATGCACAATATGATGCATGATCATGACATGGCAATATGAATGTGTTTTGGGCTAATGCATCTAAAACCAGATTAAATGAAGTTGGTTTGAATCCAAGATTCAAATTCAAACTCCATATGTGGTTATTTAAATGTCATTCACTTCATTTGCCCTAAACAGTAGTGATAAGTTGTTCTAACATGCATGAAAATGGTACAGATGGATTCCTTGAATTTTTCTGATAATTTTTCATATATAAATTATTTAATTTGGAGTTACGGTTGAATTTCTATGATTTTTAGAAGTTTTAGCTATTTTCTGGAATTTCCTGAATATTAATAAATCCAGAAAATAGTTATTGCGTCAGCACCACGTCACTGTGACGTCAGCAGAGTCAACTGGGCTGGTCCGGGTCAAACCTGACGTGTGGGGTCCACACGTCAGTGACACGGGCTGGTTAGTGTCAATGACAGGTAGGGCCGGGTCAGCAGACACGTCATCAAGTCAACTCTGTCATGTGGGGCCAGTCAACGTGTGACGTGGCCAGGTCAAACTGACCTGTGGGCCCGTGGGGGTTAGTTTAATCTAAACACAGATAAAACCTGGGTTAGTTAGGGCGTGGGGCCCAGGTGTCAGTGAGCTAGGAGGTTGGTTAGTGGGGCTGTTAGCTGCTAATGACGGCCCACGTCAGCACGGCCGGAGTTAAACCGCCGGCGAGGTCAGCGACGGCCGAACGGCTCGGGTTTCGCCTTCCGGCGACCAAACGCCGCGCGGAGAGGCTCTGTGGGTTCCTAGCGCTCGTGCGCATCCGGAGGAGGCGACGGAAGGACGCGGGGTGGCCAGCACTCGCCGGAGCGGAGCTTGCGGCGGCGGCCGGAGTTCGGACCTCGGCGAAATCGGCGTTGTGGGGCACGGGCGAGTGAGGTAAAGCACTGCGCAGCCTCCTGGAGTCACCATGAGTTCGGTGAGATGCACGGGCGCGACCCGTTCGAGCTCAGGCCACGGCGGCGACATGGCCGGCGGAGCCGAGCTCGCGGCTCCGGTGGAATCGAGGCTACAGGGCGCAATCGAAGGGGGGAAGAGGGAGGGGAGGCGTAGGAGCTCACAGCGGTGCCGTAGGGATGGTTAGCCGGCTCGGGGACGTGACGATGGTGGCGAATTGACGGTGAAGATCCTCGGCGGCCGGCGATGGAAACGGCGATGCCGGCGACGTTGTGGCGCGTCCGTAGTTCCATGGCTTGGTGGGGAGGTCGAGGATGTCGTGACGGAGCTCTTGAGCACGCTGGATGGGCGAGGGGGGGCT
>NC_057803.1:677982956-677991175 GCF_018294505.1 Triticum aestivum
GGGGCTGGTGGCCACGGTGGTTGCGAGCAACGTCGACGGCGGCTTTCGGTCATGGGGGGGGGGAAGCAGAGGAGCAAGGGGGAGGGAGGTCCAGAGAGCGAGGGAGAAGTGAGAGGGGGTCGGGGAGGCGCGTGGCTGTCTCCGTGGCACTAGAAGGGCCTCGAGGGCGTGAGGCAGGCAGGGAGGAGGCCACGGCGTCGCTAGCGCTCTCGCCACGCACCTGCCTGTCCTCCTGGCAGGAGGAAGAAGACCACACAGCCCCTGGTGGGCTGGGCCTCTTCTGCCAGGTAAAGCCCAGGTGAGGTTCTGTCTTTCTCTCTTATTTCTTCTGTTCTGTTTATTTTATTTAATCTTTGCCACTGTTTGAATTTAAAATAATTCAAACAATGTCAAAAACTCCTCTGAATATTTTATATTGCTAGATGGACTTTTCCAAAAGCTTTTAAAATATTTCAGGGGTATTTGAAATTATATTCTAATTATATGAATATAACTCAAAGTCAAATAGCTAATGAATTAAATCCAAAGTCCCAAAAATAATTCCTTAAAAATGTTCAATATTTTGGTTGGGACCAGAACCCTTACCAAAAATTATCAAACATTTAAGAAGAGTATTTTGGAGCAATGAATGAGATTTCTAGGGTTTTTGCCCCTCTTTTATTTAAGTTTTTGAGGCTTCCAAAATTCCCTCAGTTCAAATTTTCAGAATTTAAACATGATGCACACATGAGCTAGCCTAGAGCACTACCAGCAGCTAGGGATGTGAAAACTCACCCCCACTAAACAAGAATCTCGTCTCGAGATTCAAGCGTAGGGTAAGGTGAAGGGTAAACGCAACTAGTATAATCTTCATGATCCAGGGTGCACTTCAGTTGAACGTTGATTCATTCACCATCTTTGACTCGAGGTCTTGCTCTGAGAAATCCTGTCACATGACATGGAGGGAAGAAGGAGACTCTAGAAGGGTCGATCTTCTCGAAGATCGAACAACTCACGGAATGAGACATAGGACCATCTCTCGGGTTGAGACACGAGATACACATCAAGAGGGGTGGAAAGAAACGGATGACGAGGGTTCACTAGGTAGACAACAATTTCACACCTAAGAAGGTGGTAAACGGTTGTCAACGTAGCAAGGAGTTGAGTTGCCATGATACCACGACGAAACATCCTGGAGGAGGGTGATTCGTAGATATCCCCCCGTAAGTGGCAAAAAGAATTACCTTTGATATAGAGATCATTGAGACTCTCTATATCCGCCTAAGGCAAATCACAGCAATCGATTGGCGGGGGTCGGTAGAATGGCATACTCGGACTTGGATGATGTGGATTACCTTGTTGAAGACAACGCAATGGATGAATTTGCTTATCACCGAAATGGATGAGACCCATGGTAGAATGGCACATTGGCGGTGTAAGCTGGGAACAAAATGTAAATGCTGGGAATGATTCTGGTAACTGGGGAAGAACCCAACAACAGAGAGTGAATTCACTGTTTGAAAAGATCATAGCATTGCCGAGGAAACTGAGAGGAATCCCAGTTAGTGCCGATGATAACTCGTAGCGCTTGTGCGTGCTCTCAAGAACTTGAGCATTTCCATATTCATCAAGGTTTTACCAACATCCGTGTCAAGGGTCCGGTAACACAACCTACTACCCTGATGAATACCGGTGGAAGATGCAGATGCAAAGGAAGATAACACTTTCTCAGATTTCACCCTTGGCGGGTCCAAGGAAATAAAATCTGGATGATCGACCGAGAGACATTTAGCACTCCGCTTCTAATGTTCTCCTTGATGTGCTAGCGTAATCCATAGATAATTATGCTTTGATATCTAGAACATCAAGTAAAAGGTCGGACTTCGGGAGCACAAGAATCCATAAGGAATAACTACGGAGGTAAATCCTACGAAATCCTTATGGGGAGGTGGCCAACTTCCTCAAACAAGATACTATAATAATAGGTCTACCGGATGGGTGTGTTGGCCACGACATCCACCTTGCCGGTTATTGAAAGACCAATATTATAATTCTTGGGAAATGTTCCAACCCATCATATCTGCCTGAGATTCAGATCTGGTTGGTGTCAGGATATTCCAGACTCATCGAGTCTAGGAAGAAAAATGAAAGTTTGCAACACAAATCGGCGAGATGACATTGCGAGATTCTCGGGGAGCGAACTACGATAGCAAGCTCCAAAACATAAGCTGGTTCTGCTACAAACATGTGAACACGCTGTCCTAGACAAACATTATCACATGGTAGTCTTACAATAAAACACTACCGAGTTCAGGTGGGGAACCATAATCAAGGATATTGAAGTCTTGTGCATGACCTAGGATTAGCACATCAACTCCTTTTCCGTGAACAAATCAATCAGTGGCTTGGTGTGCTCGGGACACATATGGAATGAAGATGATCAGTCTAACAGACCACAGAATTCTTCGCACGTGCATGACCGACTTGGGATGATTCCAAAGGAGCAAAAACAAACTTTCTCGAATTCACGACGGCAACTTACATCAAAATGCACGTGAATCAAAGGAAGTCACTCCTTTCATCAAACAAGTACTTCATGAGCTAGCATGAAGAAAATGCTTTCAAAAGTTTCCAACACTAACTTAATGTTCAACAACATCATGGAGAAGATAAGAATGTTGTCAATGGGCTCAACAACAATTCATCTGGGTTCCCTTTTAGAAGGAATTCCATAGTTAAGTGAACACGGTGATAGCATTGGTCAGACCCATAAGATATAATGGCGTATGCTCGAGGAGTCAACCACGAGTAAGACAACATTACAAACATCGTTGGTTCTGATTTGATTTGACGATAGCCCACACTCAAATCAAAGGATTGATAAGACAATAGGTCCAGCAACTGATCGCAGGGACCAATCGATGAAGATATCATCTTTCTTCAACACACACTACACAAGAATATCCCTTTGGAACGAACTAAGTCAGGCAAGCTTTTATCTTCCAACTCTCCAAGTTGTTGTCTAGCTCAACCAACTAGCTCAGGGATATCTAACACCGATCTTGAAGAAAGAGTGGTTCACAAGAAACCAACTTGATCACGAGCTCAATATAACAGTCAGGTGACAACCTGGTAATACTACCGAGAAGATCTTCGAAAAATCACGAACCACCGATATGTTACTAAGCTCGAGAACAGTCTCGCTTTTGAGGGCAAGACGATATGATCAAATGAGTGCGGACTTGACAAGATCCTAACTCATCAATCGAAGGGTGCACCAAAATAAGGACTAGGTAGCACGATCAATCTTAGAGGGATGATTCAAAAACCAACATGCTAAGATTGAAATTATTATCCTTTAACTACCAAGCAACGAGGTTGCTGGGAGTATTGATTTCACACATCACAATTCATTTGTCGGTATTCCGGTTGCATCAACACGATGGCCGAGGAATGACTAATGATGGTGAGAAGTATTACTACGTCAAAATTCATGAGAGTTGGTGCAGTTCTCATGACAATTCTGACATAAAGGGGTTAATACTCCAAGGTAGAACAGAACCAAAAGCTGGATTGGCATTTGATCTGCGGAATACAACTACTTTGACCCCATCCTAGATATGGAAGAGGTACTGGAGTTTGTTTCTCCTAGTCATTCCGCGATAGAATGGCTTGACGGACCACAAGAGTAATAGGCATCGATAAACGAACGCACGCATACTCTTGACTATCAATTGATAGACGAGGGTCAGAATGCAACTAAAGAGAACATCTCAAAGGAACATATAATTTTTCTGAGTTGTGGATGCATAGATTAGTATGTCGGACCAAGTTCAACATATTTCTTCCGGATAACCCATGCAGAAAGGTAGAACTGGCAGAGTCACGATTTATGAATGGAGAACTCCTCAAGAGTACTCTAATTGTGATTTTTTTTGATCCAACAAACATCTGCCATAAGTAGTTCATGGTATTTGGAAGAAGAAGATACCACGGACTTCAAGGACTATCGCAAAGGTTACTAATATCCTAAAGGCACTAGCAATTACTATCAATATGAAGTAGGTAGAGTGAATCTTGGGTTCAGAACCCAGGAGTAGAATACCTACTACTAAGTAGCATCACGGGATGCTTTCGAGAATGATGGCCAGAATCATCACACTGGGAACACAAATCATGACTAAATTACTAGATGATCCCCTAAGACACCTAGGGTCATAATACTAGCTCCAACATATATGTCAAGGCAATAAAGTACCTCAACTCACTGATTTGTGTGATTAATCTGACCAAAGGCACATCGGAAACAGGGGGAAGGGATTTGCAATGCATCCGACTATTTAGAAACCTGGGATGACTCGGATAGCATAACGGCTGTAAATGCTCAAAAAGATTTGAGACATTCACAAAAGGGTGGCATAACCACTCAGAAGCACAATATCAAGGTTTCGAGATCAACAGTTAACATACAGAAATAGTAGGAACTGAACTGAGGCTTAATCCAACAATCTATAAGTCTACGGATTAGTAACACGTGATCCTGATAGAAAGAAGAGATAGCCTAGTTCTTAATCCCCGTAGAAGAGAGGATGATGACTCAGATCAGAAGGCCATGAGGTATAAGGAGTAAAAAGAGCCTTACGTTCCATCCCACAATCAGTTCCCTTATATAACTAAAGAGTTTCTAGACTCAACTTCGACCAGTTTGGCTTGGTAATCCTACAGGCAGTCAAGCTCTGATACCAACACTGTCATGACCCCGACTCAATGCCACATCGATCTAGCATGTAACACCTCATATCACTTTGCGGCCTCACGCACGGTATTCCCACGGGTGTCGCCTTACCTTAGCCCGGGACCGTTTGCGCCTTTTGGCACACGTATATGACAGTGTCGCTAGCATCCATATGATAAGGAGCCCGGGCTGACATGGCTAGTCGTAAACCCAAAGTGGCACAGACTTACAGGGACAGGCATCCATGACCCAGCATCGAACGTGTCGGTCATCAGCGAGTGAATCCAGGCTGTAGCACTGGGCTAGCAGGACTCCGGTGAACCGGGCTGTAGCGGGCTAACAGGACTCCGGTATTCATCGCGTGACATTTCCCTGAAGGGACAGACACAGGAACGAAGAAGGACACATGCCGGCCAGCCTAAGTGTTCCGGAGCAGTAGCAAGCTACCAAGGCTCAATGGAAACACTAGGAGACATTTCCCGGTAAGAGAGGCTACTAAAGATAAACAACTAGATAGTCAGATCCCACACATACCAAGCATTTCAATAACATACACACAATATGCTCGATATGTGCAATACAACATGGCATCACAAAATGACTCTACGACTCAAGTATTTATTCAATAGGCTCCGAGGAGCAAGATATTACAAACAGGGGTCTCACGATCCAACATTCAGAGCATACAAGTCAAAGCACAAGCGGAAGCTATCATGTCTGAGTACAGACATCTAGAAATGAAAAAGGCTGAGAAGCCTGACTATCTACCAGATCCTGTCGGGGCACAAGATCGTAGCTGAGGTAACAAGCTAAACGTCGAAGTCCACGCGAAACTACTAGTGAGACCGAAGTCTCTCTGCAAAAACATAAAATAGGCAAACGTGAGTACAAATGTACCCAGCAAGACTTACATCAGAACTAACTACATATGCATCATTATCAACAAAGGGGATGGTGGAGTTTAACTGCAGCAAGCCAGCTTTGACTCGGTGGCTATCCTGGACTACGACTGCAAGTAACTCTTTTGAAGTGGCGCACACGAGTCCACATATTCACCAACCAATACACCACTATGGATCCGCTCCCGTCTCCCTACGAGAACACCATCCATAGCACTCACGCTTATCTTGCGTATTTTAGAGTATCCACTTTCACTTGTCTATGAACTGTACAAGGGGTCCAAGTTTCCATATCCGAGGAATCCGGCTATTCGAATAGATGATGTTAACCCTGCAGGGGTGTACTTCTTCACACACGCTCCCACCACTTACCGCCCTGTACACGTCATGTACCTCGGCAACCTTCAAGCGGAAGCCGGGCGAGGGAGTCGGCCACGACCTGACTAACCGAACAAGTCTCTAGTCCAGGTTTATCGCCTATTCGGGTTCCATCCGCAAGGAGATCCGGCCGGGGTGTCGCTTACGGCCCCAAACGATGTGAGCAGGGTTCCCAAGCCCACCATCCGGGTGCCACTTGGTACACCGGGCCACTGTGCCTAGTCTGTCCCAAGCCCACCTGTACCGGGTGCCACTTGGTAGACTACTAACACTACCTACAAACACCAGAAACTAGTTGCAACTCCTGGACAGAGATCATGTTGATTAATAAGTCGAGAGGGGTCGAGTTACCGGAACCCAATGTGTGGTAGTAGCTGTTCATGGATCACAAACACAGAACTCAGTTCCTGAGGACGGCTGCAATGAGACAACCCACCATGTACTCCTACATGCCCTCTCACCGCTACCTTTACCAAATCGTGTTCACACACTTAGCTCACACACAGTAGGACATGTTCACACGCCTCTGATTCATCCCCGATGAATCAGACCTGACTCAACTCTAAGCAGTAGCAGGCATGACAATCAAGCATGAATGAGTAGGCACATCAGGGCTCAAACAACTCCTACTCATGCTAGTGGGTTTCATCTATT
Organism: Triticum aestivum; assembly: GCF_018294505.1. Classification (NCBI taxonomy): domain Eukaryota; kingdom Viridiplantae; phylum Streptophyta; class Magnoliopsida; order Poales; family Poaceae; genus Triticum; species Triticum aestivum. The sequence goes on from NC_057803.1 coordinate 677,989,602, forward strand.
TACTGTGGCAATGACAGGTCATGCAAAGGATAAAGGGGTTCAGCTACCGCAGCAGGTAACAAATATGTCGTTGTTGTCCTAATGCAGTAAAAGAGAGCAGGGGCGAGAGAGTGGGATTTTATCGGAATGAACAAGGGGGTTTTGCTTGCCTGGCACTTCTGAAGATAACATTGAGTCTTCATCAGTGTCAACGATCACATCATCGGTATAACGTCTACCGAGGGGGAACAACACCGGCAAACACAGAAGAAACACAATCAATGCAATGCACAATATGATGCATGATCATGACATGGCAATATGAATGTGTTTTGGGCTAATGCATCTAAAACCAGATTAAATGAAGTTGGTTTGAATCCAAGATTCAAATTCAAACTCCATATGTGGTTATTTAAATGTCATTCACATCATTTGCCCTAAAAAGTAGTGATAAGTTGTTCTAACATGCATGAAAATGGTACAGATGGATTCCTTGAATTTTTCTGATAATTTTTCATATATAAATTATTTAATTTGGAGTTACGGTTGAATTTCTATGATTTTTAGAAGTTTTAGCTATTTTCTGGAATTTCCTGAATATTAATAAATCCAGAAAATAGTTATTGCGTCAGCACCACGTCACTGTGACGTCAGCAGAGTCAACTGGGCTGGTCCGGGTCAAACCTGACGTGTGGGGTCCACACGTCAGTGACACGGGCTGGTTAGTGTCAATGGCAGGTAGGGCCGGGTCAGCAGACACGTCATCAAGTCAACTCTGTCATGTGGGGCCAGTCAACGTGTGACGTGGCCAGGTCAAACTGACCTGTGGGCCCGTGGGGGTTAGTTTAATCTAAACACAGATAAAACCTGGGTTAGTTAGGGCGTGGGGCCCAGGTGTCAGTGAGCTAGGAGGTTGGTTAGTGGGGCTGTTAGCTGCTAATGACGGCCCACGTCAGCACGGCCGGAGTTAAACCGCCGGCGAGGTCAGCGACGGCCGAACGGCTCGGGTTTCGCCCTCCGGCGACCAAACGCCGCACGGAGAGGCTCTGTGGGTTCCTAGCGCTCGTGCGCATCCGGAGGAGGCGACGGAAGGACGCGGGGTGGCCAGCACTCGCCGGAGCGGAGCTTGCGGCGGCGGCCGGAGTTCGGACCTCGGCGAAAACGGCGTTGTGGGGCACGGGCGAGTGAGGTAAAGCACTGCGCAGCCTCCTGGAGTCACCATGAGTTCGGTGAGATGCACGGGCGCGACCCGTTCGAGCTCAGGCCACGGCGGCGACATGGCCGGCGGAGCCGAGCTCGCGGCTCCGGTGGAATCGAGGCTACAGGGCGCAATCGAAGGGGGGAAGAGGGAGGGGAGGCGTAGGAGCTCACAGCGGTGCCGTAGGGATGGTTAGCCGGCTCGGGGACGCGACGATGGTGGCGAATTGACGGTGAATATCCTCGGCGGCCGGTGATGGAAATGGCGATGCCGGCGACGTTGTGGCGCATCCGTAGTTCCATGGCTTGGTGGGGAGGTCGAGGATGTCGTGACGGAGCTCTCGAGCACGCTGGATGGGCAAGGGGGGGCTGGTGGCCACGGTGGTTGCGAGCGACGT
>NC_057803.1:677991185-677992095 GCF_018294505.1 Triticum aestivum
GGGGCTGGTGGCCACGGTGGTTGCGAGCAACGTCGACGGCGGCTTTCGGTCATGGGGGGGGGGAAGCAGAGGAGCAAGGGGGAGGGAGGTCCAGAGAGCGAGGGAGAAGTGAGAGGGGGTCGGGGAGGCGCGTGGCTATCTCCGTGGCACTAGAAGGGCCTCGAGGGCGTGAGGCAGGCAGGGAGGAGGCCACGGCGTCGCTAGCGCTCTCGCCACGCACCTGCCTGTCCTCCTGGCAGGAGGAAGAAGACCACACAGCCCCTGGTGGGCTGGGCCTCTTCTGCCAGGTAAAGCCCAGGTGAGGTTCTGTCTTTCTCTCTTATTTCTTCTGTTCTGTTTATTTTATTTAATCTTTGCCATTGTTTGAATTTAAAATAATTCAAACAATGTCAAAAACTCCTCTGAATATTTTATATTGCTAGATGGACTTTTCCAAAAGCTTTTAAAATATTTCAGGGGTATTTGAAATTATATTCTAATTATATGAATATAACTCAAAGTCAAATAGCTAATGAATTAAATCCAAAGTCCCAAAAATAATTCCTTAAAAATGTTCAATATTTTGGTTGGGACCAGAACCCTTACCAAAAATTATCAAACATTTAAGAAGAGTATTTTGGAGCAATGAATGAGATTTCTAGGGTTTTTGCCCCTCTTTTATTTAAGTTTTTGAGGCTTCCAAAATTCCCTCAGTTCAAATTTTCAGAATTTAAACATGATGCACACATGAGCTAGCCTAGAGCACTACCAGCAGCTAGGGATGTGACACATACTAGTACTAGTATTTCTTTAATAGAATTTAGCACCCCAATTAAGCACGTACTAGCTTTTTTAATAGTACTATATGCATAATTTGGCAACGAGCGCAATCCATCGATAGTGGAGTACTACTGTACAAAAGTATACATTT
>NC_057803.1:677992114-678000457 GCF_018294505.1 Triticum aestivum
ATATATACTAGCAAACATGCCCGTGCGTTGCAACGGGAGACAAAAAAGTTACACGCCAGCCAAATAAGTATGACTCAATACCCCAAATTATGAGTGTTCTTTATTTTCACATGGTGGCTCACCATGTTTCCACTTATCTTTCTTCCCACACCCTCGTTGATGATGTACACGATATGCATGTGACCGCAATGCATTTGACGTGGTAAATCCCAAGGCAATGAGCTTGCCACTGCATGGCACGCACGCTAGAGATTGTTTAAAACTTTAAAAACAAATTTCATGGACCACAAACTACTCCTAGCGCCTAGACATAAAAAGACTTTCCAAAAAACTACCCAAATCCTAGACATGAAAGACTTTTGAATCGACGAACATTTTTTCTAATCGAGAAACATTTGTTTTAAAATTTTGGGCATTTTTTAAATGCATGAACATTTGTTTTGTTCAGACGAACATTTTTTGAAATGCATGAATTGTTTTCGAATTCATGAACATTTGTTTTGTTCAGACGAACATTTTTTGAAATGCATGCATATTTTTTGAATTGATGAACATTTTTTGAGTTAGCAAACCTTTTTTGTATCGATAAACTTTTTTTATAATTGGGGAACAAATTTTGAAAAATTGTGTTTTTTTATAATTTGCGAACAGTTTTGTGAATCACCAAAAAAATGAAAACTGCGGAAAATTTATGAGTTCTCACACATTTTTTGAATTCATAAACATTCTATGATTTCTCGAATATTTTTCTCAAAGCTTGCAACCTTTTGTAATTTGAAAATCTCGAATTAATTTAAAGAAGGAAAAACAAAAACAGAAATGAGAAAAGAAAAAACGAAATGAAAACAGAATAGGGGCGTCACGCCCCACGGGCCAGCCCATGAACGCGTATGTGGGAGGGAGGAGGTGCTTGACAAAAAGGTAGAGGAAATAGGACGACCCTGGGGATCGAACCCGGGTCTGCGCGGTGGAGAAGATATGCTTCAACCACTGAGCTGGTAGAGCGTCTGTGACATGCGCGGGGTATTTATTTTATAAACTCCTGTGCGCGACGATGACTTTGAAAAAATCGAATCGTTTTCTTGACTTATGAGTGGCACAGCGGGTAATTTATAGCAACTTTAAGGGTATTTTTTTTTGACGGACGACCAGAAGCACTATTTGCTTTATTAGTAGGGAAAGATATATATATATAGCCAGTTAAATTCTCAACCTAGAACGACGTGCATGCCATGTAGTAAACCGATCCGGAGGAAGTATAGTAAAAATGAGGTGATTTTACCCAGCGATCAGCGGGGGAGCATGGCCTGTCATGCAGTCCCACGTGTCATGATGTACCAAGGCGATGCGCGTGTCCCTTTTGAGGCAGAAGCAATACTAGTACGTGGTTTGAGATGATGTCCAACCGAAGTGTGAAATAATGGTTGCTTCGTCCGTTTGGGAAGGTGCAGCATTGTGATTTGACGTCTCATTGCTCATTACTAACACTGGGACGATACGAGTGGGGTGCGTCCCCCCTGCTGTTCTGCACTCTTATTTCGTGCTTGACACGTCGACCCGGTTGCTATATGTCCCACATGTCGGCGATAGGAAGTACATAATTCATGAAAGGGAGCGTCGACGGAGGAGTATACTACAGAATTCATGAAAGGGAGCGACTTAGTTTTGGAAAAATCTATTTTTACGGAGTACGTACCCACCAGGGTTTATAGGGCTCATCTAAAAAACATTCGTTTTTCCGTTTGATAAGTCTCAATTCTAGTACTATACTAGTACTCCCTCCGTTCCAAAATAGATGACCCACCTTTGTACTAAAGTTAGTATAAAGTTGAGTCGTCTATTTTGGAACGGAGGGAGTAGTAGTACCATTACATGTTGGATTTCGAGGTGCGTTAGATCACCCGACGCAAGCAGTGTCAAGAGGAAACTAACCAATGCATGTACAAGTTCATGGAAATTTAGTGGTCATTCATGCACTCATTCTAATTAATGCCTCGGTAAACATAACTTCTTGAGAAAAACGAGTGTACTGTGCAAACTACGAAATTAATTCGACCACTCACCGTCTACCTTGGTTGGAGAGATTTTGAAATTGAGCCATAAACTAGAAAGGAGGGAGTAGTAACTTTTGTCTCGATTACTATTTGTGGCCTTGTATAGATGCAAAACGTATTTTTTTATAGTGGCCTTTTATAAGTAAATAGAGGGAGTACTAACCAAAGTACGTAGTAGGGATGAGGAGTAAACGGAGGGAGTAGTAAAATTTTCTCCTCGTGCTGCGAGCCACCGCGGGCGTGGGCGAGGGAGCGGGCGTAAAGGCGTACAGTAGCACTCCAGCTTCACCTCATCCTCCGAGCCACCATGCCCGTGGGCGGGGGAGACGGCGTACTAAGCAAGTTTCTCCTCGTTCTGCGAGTTGACGGGACACATCAAAAGTACTCCAGTGTATAGAGCCTTGCCTCTAAGGTAGGCCCCACAAGGTTTGCCTCTTTTTTTAATTTAACATAACACGTCAAGTCGCAATTTGTTTGTTCACCCGTGGTAGATGATCCTCCCTCCACCAAGTGGACAACCAGTACACGTGCCAAATTACCACATGGGCTGCTTTTTTGGTACAGAAATGAGCTCCACCGTGTACCCGCGCGGGTGTGGTTGGGAAAGAGACGGGAGTACGTGCATCGTGCGTGCACCTCTTCTCTTCGTGCATGTCCCCCACCTACGTGGGTGTGTGTGTGTGTGTGATACAAACCTAGACATAATGCGCCGTCCATCCCCATGCCTCCGCCCAGTCCGACCACCAGTCACCACCACGGCACCACGCCCCACTTCTCCTCACCTTATCTCTCATATTTCTCCCTCCATTTTTATATACAAGGGGCCACTATCAAAATTACAATTTGCAGATATACAAGGCCACTAACACTAATCGATGCAATATTAATGGCATTTGCCTCGTGGTACTAGCAAAGGAGGACATTAATTATCCCTTGCATGCATGCGGGAGTTTGTAAAAAAATGCATCTTGATGTTCCGTGCAATGCACGGGCATCTTGCTAGTCCATGAAAACAACACATGGCAAAATTCCACGATGAACGAGGGATTTGAATCTGTTGGGAGGGGCTGTTTGGATCTTGCCCGGGGTAGCCAAAATATTGGCGACCCTTTTGTCCACCGGTGCCTTTGCCACCGATGAATGAGGAACGGCTCAGGTGCTCATGCTGTCATGCATCCTCCAGCGCGCATGTTGGAGACGAGCTCGCACGAGCTGTGTTTTTTTGTCCCACAACGCCGCCCGAGCCGCCCGCAGACCAACCGGCGACCCGCAAATTACGCCATCCAACCGTAGCCGCACACATTATGACAACAACTCAACCAACCAGACAAAATTCATGCAAACATGTAGACAAATTGATACTCATTCACGCAACCACCGGAGTATTTCATATAAACAACGACGAAAATCATATAAAATACCGGATTTTCACACAAACATGACGGATTTCATTACATTCAAATGAACTACGCGGTGCTAGTTCTGGACAGCACAGGTATATAATACATGGCCTATATGGTCGCCCGCCGATCGATTTGTGTTCCTCATGTCCGGCAGCATGATCACCGGACTGCCGGGAGCCCCGGAGGTATATGCTTCAGCGCAAAGGACGGCTCGCTTCCCCACTGCCCAATTGATATCATTGGCTGGTGCCGAAGATGATGGTGGCCGGCACCGGTTCGAGTTCATCACCGGCCACTACTTCGCCATGGCCGGCACCGGCTCGAGTTCATCCTAACATTGACCTCTTCCGTGGAGCCCATGCGGGGTCGACGAAGGTCCTCGCAACAAAAGGATCCGGCAAGACACCTGCTGTGTACGCCGGCGTCGCCTCTGCGGTGGCCTTCATGGGACCCAAGCGGCGGCGCCCTCCCGTGTTCTACTTCTCCTCGATGATGGCGGCTGACGCGGAGGCGCTGGCCACCGACTCGTCGCTCTCCGTGCACCCGGCTTCTGTCGCTGCTTGCATGGCACGGCCGCATGCATGGGAGTCTCGGCCATAGAAACGGGAGACGCGGTACGAGGCGGCGGCATGGACAGCAGCAACGACGCCCGTGCGTCGCTCCTCATCGAGCTGGCCTAGAGCGGCGAGTTGCTGAACCGCGCACCGGCTTGGGGCGGCAACTGGCTTCGTCGGGCGAGGGGAGGGAGGTAGATCAACAAGCTGCATAGCTCGTATCCGGCAGGCTACCTAGCCGTCTTGGATGCAGAATAACTACTCTTTGTAAGCCATTGTAAGAGTGGACAAAATGGCGGAGGAGATAGGGGAGCAGCGGAGGTGTGCGATTCTTGGCCGACATTTGGCCTCGTTTAAATAGGAGATTAAATAGACGGCGGACGGGAGGAGCTCGGCCAGCGTTGCATTTAACGCCGACCCGGTCATGAACGGACGTGTGTCCAGAGTGGGTTTCTCGGCTTCCACACGGGCGATTTTCATGGAGGCATTTGAATGCGGCACGGAGGCGTGTTCAGCCGGGCGTGCCACGAGTGGCGCCCTCGACTCTGACCTAGGACACCGCGCCGTTCTTCCACTGACGTGTGGGCTCTTTGGGTGCATGGCCTGCATGTCAGTGACCCAACACAAGCAGCGCACAGCAGAGGAACCTTTGGTGGGCCAGGGCGGTCAGAAGCGGGCATTTCATAAACCGATGATTGTTCATTGAGTGTGATGTCATCTTTTTCATGTAGTTAAGCGTGTGTCTTGCGTCGTGTGCTGTGTGCATGCAGGCGTGCGAGTGTTGCGTGCATGCAAGGGTGCGTTTCAGTGTTGCATGCATGGGTGCATACGTGCAAGGGTGCGTTTCAGTGTTGCATGCATGGGTGCGTATGTGCGTGTGTTTGTGAGTGCATGTGTACGTGTCAGTGTTGCACACCAGCATGCGTGCGTGTGTACGTTATGTGTACGTGTCAGTGTTGCACGCCTACATGCGTGCGTGTCTTGCGTGCGTGCATGTGTACATGCGGGGTGAGGCTACACGTCAGTCGACTGACTTTTTCATCTCTGGTCATTAGATTTTCCAGCCGTTGGATACGAAATCAAGGGCCTCCAGTTTATCATCAAACTCCACCCTTCCCCCCGAGCCGCCAGCCACCACTGGCCGAACCGCCCGCCCCCGCCGCCCGCGGCCGGCCCGCCCTCCCCGAAACCACTCCCCACCGCTGGTCCGCCGCTGCACCTTCGAGAGAGTGGGCTAGCATATATGATCTTGAGATTTTACGAAGTCACCATAGGTGCCTCGTAGTTGAGTGGAACGTCTCCTCCCACTGAACGTACATCGCCGGAAAATACTGAAATTAATACAAGATAAATGCGAGCATCGGGACTTTAACCTTGGTGGGCACGAGAAACCACTGTCCTCTAACCATCCAACCACATGTTGGTTAGCACGACAAAATGTATGTGGTGACCGTTATGAGCTTATTCTGATGTCCAGTGACCATATCGTGATTTCGCTTCAAATACAATGACCGTAAGTGTCGTCAACAAAATATGGAGCATGCATCAAATGCAAAGTCCGTCAGTGTCATCAACAAAATATGGAGACATATCATGAGCTAGATACCGTTGTACTATTGTATATGCTTATTTTCTTAGTGGCCGATTGCGTGTGTGGTGTGGTGGGCACATCATTTCTAGTTGTGGTGGGTCAACATGAACACTCATGGGTCGGTTCCATCCTGCGCCACATATAGGTTGGACCGAGTCGTGTTATACGGAGACCCATGTGGAGGACTCGGCGTACAACACGAAGCTACCAGAGTCGCGGAGGACTCTATCCCCACTTGTGATAAGCCGACTATATATGATTTGTAACCCTAGGCCCTTAGTATGTTATACAAGCTTGGGGGCTAGTTCGTCGATAGTATACACACACGCATAATACCTGGTATTCACGTGTACTTTGTACACACCCCTAACACTAATATACAGTACGAGGAGTAGGCTCTTTCTTCAACTGCAAGGGTCCGATCCAAACTAGGGTAAAACTTTGCCTTGTATTACCATCCAGCCTAACAGCTAGGGATATCCTACCGAATGATATGATGAAATCATATCTGCCAACTACTATTAGAGAGGTGTGTCGGGGGGGGGGGCAATGTGTGCGAGAGAGGCCTAAAGATAATGTGCGTGCGGGAGACACATAGGCACATATATGTGCATATAGAGGGCTAGTAGAGACCGTGCATGTGTATATATGCATGTGAGAGAAATAGTGTATTCCAACTGAGATTAGTGAAAAGACTGATACATAGTAGTCAGAAAGAGAGATAGAGAAACAAAGAGAGCATGTGCGTGAGACACCCCGACACCTTGAGAGAGATTGTGAGCATGTGTGAAAGAGAAATGCCGATGCATATAAAGTGTGTGCACTTATGCGTTAGATAGAGAGATATCTACATGTAAAAGGCGGTTCTACGCATTAAATTAAAATATAAATGGTATTATTATTTTTGGATGAGATCATGAATTTTGCAAAATTGCGTATGGACGAAAATCGGTCTATCAGACACCCATACTCTATTGAATTCTAGCATGTGCATGTGTTTATTTCATATTATTGATCCATAGAGTGAGAGCGGTTTGAAATACAGGCAGTGGATGCTTTTGCAATTCATATATAAACATTAATTAGTGCACTCCATCTTGTTAGTGTGAAGCACTTTATACATTTGTCACTTGCATGGATACATTCTAAATTGCTAGCTACGAAATAAAATACATGTCGAATTCAACATAAAGGGGGTTTCGAAGATTCGAATTCATAGGAAGTGCATTCATCTATTTGAACCCGAGATAATGGCATTTGTAAATAAGATGTAAAAGGGGGCATCAATCTTTGTTGTGAGTTTGAACATGGTATATATATTCATACGCATATCTAACTTTTTTTTTTGCAACCAAGGAGATTATACCTGGAACCATGCATGAACTGAGGTAAGTTGCATATTTTTTAATATATACGCGTGTACAATGTATATTAAAATGTACCCCCTCCATTCCAAAATAATCATAGCTTTAGGATTTTCAAGAGTAAAGATTTGTGAAGTTTGACAAATCCTGAAAGTTCAATTCAAGAGAACCGAAAACGTTAATGCTTCTGCTCCCAAATATTGTACGAAGCGCCAAATAGGCCTCTGGTCACCCGAAACCGCGTGAGACTAATGTTTTGGTGGTAGGAAATTACTGTCCTGACTCTGGACCGTGTAGCCTATAGGCCCGATGTCCAAAGGTCTAAACCCGGGTAGGTTTGTAACTTCACCAAGACGCCAGTCTCAACCGCCTCCGAGAAGCATTCATACGCCGTGGGCGCCTAAACACCCATGCGCTCGGCCGAAATCTATCCCGCCCACATTTGGGCACCTGACATGACTGTCCTACCCCTAACCCACAATATGTCCGAAATTTTAGATGGGGGCAAAGTTTGTAACTTTCCCCAAATTTCAAACAAGCGTGTCTCAAACTGAAACATTGTTCCCCCTTAGTTCCCCGCCTCCCTCCGTTTTCCCATTCATACTCCGTGGGCGCGAAAACGCCCTCTCCACCAGCCACCCTCCTCCATCACGCCGGAGCCGGTACCCCGATGTCGTCGTCCAATGCAACCACAACCGCAACGCCCTCAAGGACTTAGCAGCTGAAGCCGAGGCAGAGCTGCCTCCACGACACCGACGCCGATGTGCACCGTACCAGAACCACTCCGACCACGCCGTCCCGCGCCTCACTGCTGCGGCTCCACTGTCGCAACCGTCCACCGCACCAGAGCTGTTCCCGCTACGCCATCGTTCGCCGCCTCGGATCTGCTTCCCCACCGCCGACAGACGGCCACCGCACCACACTCAACAACTTGGCCATGGGTTCATCCAAGGCTGCACCATCTTCCACAACTTCTGGTTTCCGGCGAACAACAAGATCGTCGGAAAAATAGAAGGAGGACACATCACTGCCAGCAGAAAGAGGTACTCCTCTTCCCTTATTCGTGCAAATCTTACGTCTCCGCTCACACTGTATCCATCCCACGAAAGAAACTAGTTGAGTGCTTCTTACTGCATCTTCTTCGTGATACTAAATGCACAAGGTTTCCTCCCTTTTACTATCTCACCTTTGCTAGAGGTCAGTAGCCCGCCTGGATTTCAATTCAGGGTCAGTCGAACCGCAATTAAAAGAAGCAGCACCCGCTTAGGCGCGTGGAGCACCTAGTCCGCCTGTTCCCCGAGGAAGCGGCGCATCTGTGTCTATCATAGGGGTGTGGGGCGCAGGAGCTGCTTGCGCCTGATATGGAGGTCCGCGGGG
>NC_057803.1:678000714-678044784 GCF_018294505.1 Triticum aestivum
GCTGGCGTTTCGAGGAAGATCGTCAACACTGACTGGCTGGAGGTAGATGAAGGCGATCTCCCCGTTCTTTGTACATAGGATGGTGCAGAAAAAATGGACATACCTATTTGCTTTCAGTCGACTGTTATTTTCGTAGAATCCTGTAGTAATTGAGTGTGCCATGCATGTTGTAGAGCTATCATATGTCTCCCGTCATTTATTTCTCACCGACCTGCTATCTGCTACCTTTACACTGTACTAATTGTGCACACACTTCACCCATACTCACACTATTGTTTTTTATGCATGGGTATTTCAGACTCTGACGCAGTGTTGATGAATGCAGAAAAGAAAAGGCAGAAGTCGCTCCAGTATAATTCAAAGATAAGCAGTAAGCGTTTCAACGCTCTAATGGGTGCAGTGTCAGCAGTTGGAGACAGTAAAAGTAGCTCTGCAGTTGATGATCTCAATTGCCACACACAACCATCCCAGGTGCTTGCTTTAACTTCGCGCTGTCAAATGTGGTTGCATGTTGCATATGGTGTCTAGCTTGTATTGCTTCCAATTTGGTTAAATTGCATCTGCTTACTTTACACATTATACCTTTGATAATGACATGCCTTCCTATTTTTGATACATAGTACATATGTCTATTAACCATGTTCGTACATCAAACTAATGCTCTTTTGTATCCCTCGTCAATCACTTATGATGAGACAGTCACCCGGGTGGGTTACTGTGAGACGCCGCAGTGTCATCCTCCCCACATGATTCTCAAGAAACAGCAAGGCTAAATGATGATAGTCAACGTAGCTCTCTAGTTGATCACCACAATTCCCCCACACCACCATCGCAGGTGCTTGCTCTTACTTGGCAGTGTGATATGTGGTTGCATGTTGCATATGGTGTCTACCTTGTAATGCTTCTAATTAGGGTAAATTGCATTTGCTTAGTTAACACATTATACCTGTGAATATGACATGCCTTCCTGTTTTCGGTACATACTACGTCTTTCTATTAACCATGTTCTTACATCAAACTACTTCTCTTATGTATCCCTCACCAATGCTCCTAATTTGTTAAATTGCATCTCCTTATCTTACACATTATACATGTGAATATGACACGCCTTCCTGTTTTTGGTACATACTACATCTGCTTATCACACCATGTTCTTACATCAAACTACTGTTCTTGTGTATCCTGCGTCTATCGCTTATGATGAGACAGTCACACGCGTGGGTTAATATGAGACGCAATACTCTTATAAAGAATGCAATTTCATCCTCTCCACATGATTCTCAAGAAACAACAAGCCTAAAAGAAGATATTGAACGTTGCTTTGTACCTGAAGACAGCACTTCCCCTACACCACCATCACAGGTGCTTGCTCCAACTTCGCAGTGTGATATGTGGTTGCATGTTGCATACGGTGTCTAGCTTGTAATGCTTCTAATTAGGGTAGATTGCATCTACTTAGTTTACACACTATACCCTATTTTTGGTACACACTACATCTATGTGTTAACCTTGTTCTTACATGAAACTACCTCTCTTCTGTATCCTGCATCAATTACTTACGATGAGTCACCTTTATTCGTTGCATATTGCATATTATTTCTAGCCTATTGCCATGTATTGCTTCTAATTTGGTCAAATACATTTGTTAGGGCACCCTTTTAATTTGGCAGAGTGATATTGGTTTCATCTTTCATATGGTTTCTAGCTTGCATCGATTCTAACAAGTTCAAGCAGCTTGTGCTTAGTTTACACTTTATACATCATACATGTCGATATGTCACGCCATCCTGTTTTTCATACATATTCCATCCTCCTATCATGCGGCTGCCTTACATGAAAGTAGTGTTCATCAGTATCATGCATCAATAAGTTCTGAAGAGCAAATTTTATTCCTTTGTGTTGTGGGTTTGACTTGACAAGGCAAAATCAAGAAAGAGGAAGGAAAAGAGGAAGGGAGGCGATGATGGTGGTCCTCTGCAGCAACGTAAACGGAGCATCTGTATCGATTCTCCTTGTACTGATAGTGCATTACATGGTCCAAGTCTCCGCTCCCCTACTCCACCATCCAAGGTGCTTGCTCTAACTTGGCAGTGTGATATCTGGTTGCATGTTGCATATGGTGTCTAGCTCGTATTGCTCCTAATTAGTGTAAACTGCATCTGCTTAGCTTACACATGATACATGTGAATATGACACGCTTTCCTATTTTTGGTACATAATATATCTGTCTATCACACCATGTTCTTACATGAAACTACTCTTCTTGTATATGCTGCATCAGTCACTTATGATGGGACACCTTTAAGTTGGCAGTGTGATATTGGTTTGCGTCTTGAATATGATTTCTAGCATGTATTGCTTCTAGTTTGATGAACGCCACCTATGACAAGACAGTTTTAACTTGGCAGAGTGATATTGATTGCACCTTCCATATGGTGTCTTGCAGTGTTTCTAATTTGTTGAAGTGCCTTCTGCTTAGTTACCACATCATAGGTGTGAATATGTCAAGCCGTCCATTTTTTCGTACATATTCCATCCTCGTATCATGACTTTGCCTTTCATCAGAGTAGTGTTCGTCAGTATCATGCACGAATGAGTTCTGAAGAGCGAATGATATTCCTTTTTCTTGTCGGTATGACCTCACAATGCCAAATCAATAAAGCTGAAGGAAATTGGCAAGGCATTGGATGATGGTGGTCCTTCCGAGCAACTGAAACGAAGGTTCTCTATAGATTCTACTCCGCCATCCTCCCAACAAGATTCACAAGACAACGCAAGGCTAGACAGTCAACGTAGCTGTGTAGATGATGAGCACATCTCCCCTACTCCACCATCATAGGTGCTTGCTCTAACTTGGCACTATTATATGTGGTTCCATGTTGCGTATGATGTCTAGCTTGTATCGCTTCTAACTTTGTTTAATTGCATCTGCTTACTTTACATATAAAGCCTGTGAATATGACATGTGTTCCTGTTTCTACATCAGAGTACTATTCTTGCATATCCCGCATCAGTCACTTATGATAAGGCACCTTTAAGTCGCCACTGTGATATTAGTTGTGTCTTGCATATGATTTCTAGCATATACTGCTTCTAATTTGTTGAAACGCCATACAGTTTGAACTTGGCAGAGTGATATTGGTTGCATCTTTCATATGGTGTCTAGCTTGCAGTGCTTATAATTTGTTGAAATGCCTTCTGCTTATTTACCACATCATAGGTGTGAATATGTCACACCATCCTGTTTTTCATACATATTCCATCCTCGCATCATGTGTTTGCCTTTCATCCGAGTAGTGTTCGTTAGTATCATGCATGAATGAGTTCTGAAGAGCGAATTTTATTCCTTTTTCTTATCGGTTTGACTTCACAATGCAAAATCATTACAACTGAAGGTAATTAGTCCGGCAGTGGATGATGGTGGTCCTTCGGAGCAACTCAATCAGGGGGTCTCTACAGATTCTACTCCGCCATCCTCCCAACAAGATTCGCAAGACAACACAAGGCTGGACAGTCAACGTAGCTGTGTAGATGATGAGCACATCTCCCCTACTTCACCATCATAGGTGCTTGCTCCAACTTGACACTATTATATGTGGTTGCATGTTGCATATGATGTCTAGCTTGTATTGCTTCTAACTTGAATTGCATCTGCTTACTTTACACATAATGCCTGTGAATATGACACATGTTCCTGTTTCTAGAACATACGTGTACACGATGAGCACATCTCCCCTACTCCACCATCACAGGTGCTTGCTCTTACTTGGAACTGTTATATGTGATTGCGTTTTCCGTATGATGTCTAGTTTGTATTGCTTCTGATTATGTTGAATTGCATCTGCGTAGCTTACAACTTATACCTTTAACGATCACTTACCCATAAGACACATTTAACTTGGGACTGTGATGTAGGTTGCATCTTGCATTGTCTTCTAGCTTGTACTACTTCTAATTTCTTGAAATGGCACTTACAACGAGACACTTTTTACCTGATAGAGTGATATTGGTTGCATGTTCATATGGTGCCTAGCTTTCATTTCTTCTAATTTTGTTGAAATGCCTTCCGCTTACTGTTTTTTCATACATATTCCATCCTCCTATCGTACGTGTGAATATGAAATGCTGTCTTTTTTTGTATATATTCCATCCTCCTGCGCTTGCCTTACATCAAAGTAGTGTTCGTCTGTATCATGCATCAACCAGTTATGCATAGCTAATTTTATTCATCTTCTTGTGGTTTTGACTTCATAAGGCAATATCAGAAAATAGGAAGGAAAAGAGTAAGTTAGGGGATGTTGGTGGTACTTCGCACCGACGCAAACAGAGACTCTCTAGATTTGCCACTGCTACTGCTAATGAAGTTGAAGTCCCAAGTCTACATGATGAGTTCATCTCCCGCACTCCACCATCGTAGGTGCTTGCTCTAAGTTGACAGTGTGATAATTGGTTTCATGTTGCATATGTTGTCTAGCCTGTATTTCTTCTATTTTGATTAAATTGCACCTGCTGAGTTTATACGTTATACATGTGCATATGACATGGCTTTCTGTGTCTAGAATACACTGCATCTATCTATCATACCATGTTCTTACATCAACGTACTGCTGTTGTGTATCCCGCATCAGTAACTCATGATTGGACGCTTTTAACATGGCAGTTTGATAGTGGTTGCATCTTGCATTGATTTCTACGTTGTACTGCTTCTAATTTTTCGAATTGCCACTTATGACAAGACACTTTTAACTTGGCAGAGTAATATTGGTTGCATATTTCATATGGTGTCTAGATTGCATTACTTCTATTTTCTTGAAAACCCTTCTGCTTAGTTTGCACATCGTAGCTGTGAATATGTCATGCCGTCCTATTTTTCTTACATATTCCATCCTCATACGGTTGTCTTACATCAAAGTATTGCTTGTCTGTATCATGCATCAATGAGTTCTGAAGAGTGATTTTATTCTTTTGTGTTGTGGGTACAGCTTGACATGGCAAAGTCAAAAAAGAGCAATGAAAATAATATAGTAGGGAGTGCTATTACTCGTCGGGTGAAACAGAAAAGGCTCTGCCGTCGAGATTCTGCTGGTACTTATAGTGCAGTAGAAGGTCCAAGTCCACCGGCTAAATCTACAAACACAGTATCATCTGCTCCACCAGCTGCAGCATCTGCTTCAACTATACCAGCATCTCAACCAGTTACTCGTTCGTTTGCTCCGGAACTGGCCAGTTCCCAAGCTGCCTTCACACCTAACACTACTTCTGAAGCACTGTTGACACAACAGGACTTGGCAAGATCAGATGAACCTCATGAGAATCAACACCAAGACGGCACCTGACCGAGTCAAGTTGCAGTTGCATGCTCCTTTATATGTACTCTCACAGTTTGATGTACACTAACACTTTCCGTATTCGTTGTTGAACTAGCACCACGGCGCAAGCGGAAACAGACATCAGGGATAATGCTTGACAGATTAACAAAATCTAAAGGAGGAAGAATGGAAATCCATTTTGAGGCAGGTTTAAAAAGGCCACGTGATGCTACAGAGTCAGCCAAGTTAGTATCAGAGGCAGCCGTTGCCATTAGGTGTCATGCGCGTATCTTCCCAACGTGGATCCAATACAGGAATGAGAAAGACAATACCCAGTTTAACACCTTCCTTGACCATTTATCTGTAAGTAATGTTATTCATCGCAATTAGTAATATTGTCTTGCTCTGTCCCATACTTTCTAGCTTCCTCCTAATAAGACTCACATTCTTTTTTGAACAGATGAGGTTCAAGTTGGATCCGAAAGATGATGCAACTAAACAAGCATGCACTCATGTTTTTCAGTCTGCTCTGCGACAGTATCGGTACCACCTTAGAAAATCTCACTTTGAAGGCAAGGCTAACAATGAAATCGCCCAAACATCTCCAGTGGAATATATTACAGATGAAGACTGGACATCCCTCGTTAAACACTGGTCTGATCCAAAGTATCAGGTAGGCTATATGTATTTGATCAGACCACATATTGAACTTGTATTTATGTATGTGCCTTACAAGTGTATCTTCGTCTAGGCTAACTGTTTGAAGAACAAAACCAACCGTTCTAAAGTGAAATTCCAATAGACAAAAGGATCTCGTAGCTATATTGCACACTGCGAGGCTCTTGTAAATAGCTGCTACTTCCTTCTTTTTTTTGTGCCATATTATCGTATCTATATTGCTTGTTCCAAATACAGCGGAAAGCTCGTGTGGACCAAAAAGAACCTGAACCGAATGCAGTGCAAATCTTCAAGGATTGCCACACCAGCAAGATGAAGGGCATGAGCACACCAGTTCAAGCCGCTGTTGTAAGTCCTTACTCCTCCTGCCTTGAACTGATTGGTACTATGATGTGTTCATTTAACTACTTGGTTTGCAGCCAATGTCAGTTACTCTGTTCACTTTGATACACAGTTGTCTTAACGTATCATTTCACCTTACATGGTTTAAAAGAGATGAAGGATATTCTTTTGGTCTTGATCTGTAATCTAGTTGTTATGTTCACGTGCGCACACAATGATAAAATAGCCTGTTTGTTTTATATCTATTTGCCCATGATATGAATGATGTCATACTATGTTCATCCTACTTTAAAACATGTCTCTTTATCCTTAGATGTCAACGAATGTGAGGAAATAGACAATACAGTAGGCATGCTACATGGACATATGTTCCGAAAGTGATTTTATTATGTAGTTGGCACTACAATACATGCTAATGTATTACAGTAGTTCACCAAAATAAGTTATGTATAAACGTTTAACCTACTTTGTTTGTTTTTGTCTCATTAGTAACTCACTGGTACACTAATCTACAAGTTCAAACTTTCAAGAATCTATGGAACAAATGATTGAACAGCCACAACCACCTGAAGGTGACGAGGCTACTACAGGCACAATGTCACCTCTTGCTGCAGTGCGTCAGTATCTCTCCACTAACAGTGCAAAAAGCACCTTCCTACGTAATTCTGGGTTGGTTGTCAAGGTAACCTCGTCCAAATTGCCTACTAAACAAAATCTTCCTGCTAGACAGAGTGATATATCTGTGCTCCAGACACAAGTCCAATCCCTAATGGACGTTGTTTCGGAAACAAGAATAGTGGTTGAGAAATGCCGTCAAGATATGAATGGTTTTGAAACCAGACTATCAGACATTCGCTTCGTTGTTGAAGAGCAATGGCGGAAAAAAGGTGGAGATCATGCTGCTCCATCAGATTCTACAGCCTGAAACATTAGCACTCAGGTCAAATGATCTGTGCTTCTATACATCTGATGGTGCTTTTATCTGGAAGGACTGTAAACTTTATGCCAACATGCCTTTTGTTGTATGATTGGAATTTATTTTGTTGTGATACAACATTTATGATGCTGCCATAGGCTGCAGTAATTATGATGCTATTTTTGTATAGTGTACGTTTATCTTAGTAATGTATTCGGATGAAAGCTTCGTAGGAGCCCAACATGCCAACATACGTCGGGCCCATTCCAATTGGGCTAAAAACGACTACATACCAAAATTGGCATGTAGCCCACTAAAAATATCTGGGCTTAAATTAGCATAAGCTTTCAAATTTTTCTGGTAGGCCTGTGCCCATAGTGGGCCTTTAACAGGCCTAAACATAATTTGGGCCCTCAGTAAAAGTAGGCCGTTTACAGGTGTAAATATGTCGAGCTCATAAAAAACATGGGCCTTTAATAGACCGAAAGTGAGATTGGGCCCTGATTGTGCCAAATAACCCACTAGACTTAGCAGGCCGGAATGGTGGCCCATTTACGATGCAGATATTTGACAGGCAAAAATTCGGACGGGCCGTAAATGCGCCGACCTAATACACGGGCCTTTAACAGTCCGGAACTTCGGTCGGGCTAGATTATTGTCATTTTTATATGGGCCGTTAATGGGCCGATATGACGTTGGTCCACATATGGCCCATGGTTTACATCCGGCATTAACGGGCCGAAAAATACAACATGCCTAAAGTGGGCCAAATCTATAGTGGGCCTCTAACAGGACGAATGACAGACATGGCCGAATATGACCCAAATCCTTCACGGTCGTTTATGGGCCGAAAGTTTTGATGGCCTGTAAATGAGCCCAAATGAAGCCGGACCTTTAACATGCCGGAAATACACCGGGCCATAATTCGGCCCAATTACTTAGCGGACTGTTAACGGGCCAGAAGTGACCATGGACCGCATTGATGACAAGTTTAGACCAGGCCGTTGATGGGCCGATTTGACAGAGAATGTTGGGCCTTTAGCTGGGTCGGCCCATTATGGTCTACAGAATCTTGTGGGCCTTTAGCTGGGCCGGCCCATTGTGGTCCACAAAATCTTGTGGGCCTTTAGCTGGGCCGGCCCATTATGGTCCACTAAATTTGTTGGGCCTTTAGCTGGGCCGACCCATTATGGTTCGCTAAATCTTATGGGCCTTCGATTGGGCCGACCCATTTAAACTTTGTGGGCCACTTTTGGGCCGTTCCACATGTCAACATACCATAGGCCCATCTCGACCGTTGGATGAGTGACACCTGTGCCAACGCGGAGCTGACACGTGGATCCGTCAGCCAATGAGAATTTTACACGTGGAAAATCGGCATTGGTCGTGGCTGTTAACAGGTTATCAGATCCAAAATCCGACCCCATAGCTTAACGACGTTCCGTTACGGTGCATGCCACGTGTCGGTCACCCTTGACGAAAGCACTTCTATGACGCGCGATTTATCGTCATGGAAGTGGACACTTCCATGATGATAATTTTGGTAATGTCATGGAACACTTCTACGACAGCACAGGTATGACTATCTTGATTTTGTCATAAATTTGTCATGGATGTACATGCATGACAAAAAACACGACCTACTGTGACAAACACATATCATCACGAAAGTGTATTTTTTTGTAGTGCATATTGCATATTGCGGGCTTCGTAGCCCTTTGTGAGTTGTTTTTGGGCATCGAGGCTCATTTCGCGCTGTGGAAGAAGTTGTTCTGCCTTGTGCCCCGTTCTCAGGAGGGGTCGATATATCAAGTGGGCAGAGCCGAACTATGGCTCATTGCCGGGACCGGATATCTATCCGGAACCCCGAAGAAGGCGTCTGAAGACCGGCCTTCAGAATGGTTTTATATAGAAGATGTCCCCCTGTCGGACCCTGTTCGGATCGGCCTCCCTGAGTTCGATAATGCTCCTTTGAAGAAGCGCCTAAACTGGCATCCACGGAGCCCTCAGAAGGAAAATGACAAGGACGTCCTTTACCTGATGAGCCGGATAAGGTTGTTAGCTCATTCTTGACTGACCATGATCGAGGTCATGGCCACATGCATTATGCGGGGGGTGCAGCCGCTTCAGTATAGAGGCCACCCCATGTGGGACTTCAACGGGGAGGACGACACCACCCGGTGCGGCTGTAAGGGGCCTGAATCGGCTACCGCTCTAATAAAGATCTTGTCCGCTTTGTACAAAGGAGAAGAGGAGGAATTTCTCCGCGTCAACCCACGGGGCGGATTTTCTATGTACAATCCTCCAAGCTGGGTAAGCGGACACTTTCACTCGCCCATCCGTTTCATATTCCCATAGTTAAGAATACAGTCTAGCAATTTCAACGCAGGAGCTACGCCAGGTTGTAAAGGAGATAAACAACCCTCCTCCACAACCCGAGGACCCGGAACGGTCCTTCGACCCGGTCTCCCAAGAGCACCCGGACTTATCTGTGGAGCTGATTGATGGAGTGTTTCATCAATTGAGCAAGGACAACGCCTTAGTGGCCATAACGGCCAATTATCCTGGACTACTTCCAGCCTCACAAGTAATCGAGACCGAAGTCCCAGTACTTTTAAGATGATCCAGCCGTGCTTATTTTTGATCACCATATTTTGTAGGGGAAGTCCTTGAGGCGGAAGGCCGAGCCTGCGGTGGCTAGCCAACAAGGGGCAGCAAGGCCTAATAGGCTGAAAAGAAGTGCGGTCCGGATTGAGACGCCGGCGCAACGGTATGGCGTGCCATCTTATTCCCAGGTTTTATTCCTTCAAGGCATACTAACGCTCGTGCTCTCTTCAGGAAAAAGAGCGCTCGCCGGACTATATCCGGAGAGGTTGCCAATCGCGCCTCCACCAGCCAGGCTCCAAGGCCAGGTCCAGAAGCGGAGGCGAACACAAGGCACGCGCCGGACGCTCCTCCGACAGAGGATGCGGACGGGCTGTCTACCACCAATTCTGAGGTGGAGAGTGCCATGAACCACAGGCATCGCCGGACAGTTCTTCGTGACGCTTGTTTCTCCCAAGAGGCATTGAATGCCTTCAATTCAGGAGATGCGTACCTCCGTGCCGCTCAAAATGGTTTAGCCAGAGCCATGGAGCAGTATGTAAAAGATGTACGGGTGAGAAAATCTGATGGTTATATATGTCAGTAGCCCCCGAGACTTGAAACAGTTAGAATAACTGATTTAAGGATAATTTGTTATGCAGGATCTTACAGAAAAGAATACCCAACTATCCCAGGAGCTGGAAGAGTGCAAAGCCCAACTTGAGGCTGCACTAGCCGCGGCAGGGGAGGCCAAAGAGACCCCCTCTGGTAATATATGCTTCGAAAGATAAGCATGTTGTGAAGTGCGGCGTGTGTGCAAATCTGACAATACCATTGCAGATGGCGCTGGAGTAGATCCGGACAAGCAACAACTCTTGCGCCGGTTAAAGGCTGGCGAGAGCGTGCTTATGAAGGTGAGGCAGGAGAGGAATAATCTCCAAGATGCCAAAACCCAGCTGGGTGAGGAACTAAAGGATGTTCGTGCCCAGCTATCAGACACCGTGAAGGAGAATCGGCGGCTTCGACGCGACATGTTTAGTAAGTGCTTGAACGAACTTCGAAAAATAGTTCGGCGAGGAAGTCGATTGACAGAGTTATATCTGTAGGTATGCTAACAGGTCGGCCTGCAGAGGAAATGCCCGGTTCTATGGGTGACCTTCTTCCCGAGCTCTCACAACTGCACGAACGAGTTCGGCAGGTAATGCAAGGCGTCGCCCAGGCCTTGTGGCCATCCGTCTCCATGCCCGAAGGCCTTGGAGAGCTTCCAGAGAAGCTGAAGGGAGCATGGCAGCGCTTCCGATTATGGAAGATATTGGCCTGCCGTCAAGGCGCCAGGGAGGCCTGGGCCATGGTGAAGACGCGGTACACGAAGGCTAACCCAAACCACATGGCCGAGGTCGGACCTGTGGGGCCCGATGGGAAGGAGATCCCTGTGAGCTTAGTGTACGACCAGGTAGAGTTGGCCGCCAAATATTCCCAACAGGACTATAAACTAGACAGCCTGTTGGATGGTATTGAAGAGGAATATACCCAGTCAAAGTGACTATGTAATTTAAGATGACATGTAAAATGCCTTCTAGCCGGATTGTAGATCGTTTGTCATGGCGGACCTTTTCGCTTCAACCTCGGGACCTGATAGTCCGGAGTGTGTCCGAATACCCTCTCGGTTATGTAAGAACCGGGGCATGCGTGGAGACCAGGCGTAGGGGTCATTAGTGCTCGAACAGACAAGTGCCCAACTAGTTATGTTATATTATATGGTTAGTAAGAAACATCTTGCCGGGAGAATAGTTCCGTTAGGGGTTCCTTTCCCTGGGACGCATGCCCTAAAGTGCATGTTCGGACTGGGAAAAAAGCAGAAAAGCATCTGGGGGCGGATAAATAAACGAGTGAGAAATCATCTTTAGTTCACCGACCGAATATTCCCTTAAGAACGCTAGCTTTCGGCTTCACCCAGTCTGAGGTACACATCCCGCTAACCCGGCAGTAACAATCGCAGAGGTGCTCCCTTTACCGCCTAGCCGAACAATCGGGAACGTAAGGGTAAGCACAGGAGCCAGGCAACCCAGCTTGGCCAAAACTTAAGTCATACCAATGCATATAATGGTGAATAAAAGGTACATGCGGAAGTGTGACGCATGTGTTGGGCATGAGGCCCGTATAAACAAGCTTCTATGAAAGAATCCCCCAGGTATAATGAGCGTGGATAGCGTGTCAATTGTGTGCGAACAAGGCGCGAACGAGCCATTAAAGGCTGTTATAGAAAGGGAGGGAGAAGGAGAGAAATATAAGACAGTTAATATGTAAAAAATAGACAGAGGAAGGAGACAAACACAGAGTCCGGCGCTAGGCATAGAATCTTCGGAGACGGGCTGCATTCCATGGGTTCGGCTCGAGTCGGTTATCTGATGCATCTCGCAGACGGTACGCTCCACCAGTCAGGACATGGTCAATAATAAAGGGACCTTCCCATTTGGGCTTGAGTTTGTCCTTTTTCTTGTCTGGCAGGCGTAGAACTAACTCGCCAAAATTGTAAGTTTTGGCCCGTACTTCTCTGCTTTGATATCTTCGAGCCTGCTATTGATAGAATGCGGAACGGGCTTTTGCCATGTCACGCTCCTCCTTCAAGGCGTCCAAACTGTCCTACCGATCGAGTTCGGCTTCTCTTTCTTCGTACATGCGCACATGAGGTGAGTCATGAATTATGTCGCAGGGCAGAACTGCCTCTGCGCCGTATACCATAAAGAATGGTGTGAACCCGGTAGTGCGATTCAGCATGGTCTGCAGCCCCCAGAGTACGGAGTCGAGCTCCTCTACCCAGTGCGTGTTAGATTCCTTGAGGGACCGCACTAATCTGGGTTTGATGCCGCTCATGATTAGACCATTTGCTCGCTCGACTTGACCGTTAGTTTGTGGGTGATAGACAGAAGCATAGTCGAGCTTGATGCCCATGTTTTTGCACCAGAGTTTGACCTCATCGGCCGTAAAGTTCGTGCCGTTATCAGTGATGATGCTGTGGGGGACGCCGTAACAGTGTATGACCCCTGATATGAAGTCTATCACCGGTCCGAATTCAGCCGTCTTAACAGGCTTGGCCTCTATCCATTTGGTGAATTTATCCACCATGACCAGTAGGTATTTTTGCTTGTGGGTTCCTCCTTTAAGAGGTCCAACCATGTCAAGCCCCTAGACCGCGAAGGGCCAGGTGATGGGTATAGTTTGGAGGGTGATGGGTGGCATATGGCTTTGGTTAGCAAAGAGCTGGCAACCGATGCATCGTTGGACTAAGTCCTGAGCATCTGCCCGGGCCGTAGGCCAATAAAATCCTGTACGGAAGGCCTTGCTTACAAGGGCCTGGGCTGCGGCGTGGTGCCCGCCGAGTCCGGCATGAATTTCAGCCAGAAGATTCCGCCCTTCCTCTTCGGAGATACACGTTTGGAGGACTCCGGTGGTGCTTTTCTTATAAAGCTCTCCCTCATGGACTTTATAGGCTTTAGATCGCCGCACTATGCAGCGTGCCTGGTTTTGGTCCTTGGGAAGTTCCTGCCTGGTTAGGTAGGCTAGGAATGGTTCTGTCCACGGGGCAATGACTGCCATTATTACGTGGGCTGAGGATGTTACTTGGTTGGCAGAGCCTCCCGTTGTGTCAGGATGTTCGGTGTCGGGCAGTGTGGTTGGGTCCGGGCTGTTATTTTCGGATTCCCCTTCCCATAATACGGATGGCTTGAATAGCCTCTCCAAGAAAATGTTGGGGGGGGGGGACTGCATCGCGCTTTGTGCTGATGCGTGCCAAGACGTCCGCTGCCTGATTGTTTTCCCTGGCTATATGGTGAAATTCGAGCCCCTCGAACCGAGCTGACACTTTTAGGACGGCGTTCCGATAAGCTGCCATTTTCGGATCCTTGGCATCAAAGTCTCCATTTATTTGGGATATCACGAGGTTCGAATCCCCGCGCACCTCTAGGCGTTGGATGCCCATGGAGACTGCCATCCGGAGACCATGTAGAAGGGCCTCGTATTCGGCTGCGTTGTTGGAGTCCGTATACATTATCCGGAGTATGTATTGAACTGTATTTCCTGTTGGGGACGTCAGAACGACGCCAGCCCCCAGACCAGCTAACATTTTGGAGCCGTTGAAGTGCATGATCCAGTTGGAATATCTGCCGTACTCTTTAGGGAGTTCGGCTTCAGTCCATTCGGCGACGAAGTCGGCCAAAACAAGCGACTTAATAGCACGCTGTGGCTTATAGTTTATGTCGAACATGAGGAGCTCAATGGCCCATTTGGCAATCCGGCCTGTCACGTCGCGGTTGTTTATAATATCGTTAAGAGGTACTTCGGAGGCTACTATTATCGAACACTCTTGAAAGTAGTGTTGCAGCTTCCGGGATGCCATGAACACCGTGTACGCTATCTTTTGATAATGCGGGTACCGTGACTTGCATGGAGTGAGGATAGTGGACACATAGTAAACTCGTTTTTGAAGGGGGAATTTGTGTCCGTCCGTTTCTTGTTCGACGATGAGCACTGCGCTTACAACTTGATAAGTTGCCGCAATGTATAATAGC
This sequence comes from Triticum aestivum, assembly GCF_018294505.1. Lineage (NCBI taxonomy): Eukaryota > Viridiplantae > Streptophyta > Magnoliopsida > Poales > Poaceae > Triticum > Triticum aestivum. Next base: position 678,015,111 of record NC_057803.1, read on the forward strand.
ATTGGTTCGCCGATGTTAGGCGCGGCCAGGACCAGGTTTGTTGCCAATATGGCTTTTATTTCTTCGAGTCCGGCCGTGGCGGCATCCGTCCACTTGAAGTGTTCGGTGCGCCGGAGGAGGCGATAAAGGGGTAATGCCTTTTCTCCCAAGCGGGAGATAAAGCGGCTTAGAGCCGCCACGCATCCAGTCAATTTTTGTATTTGTTTGAGGTCCTTTGGAATATCCAATTGTGACAGAGCTCGGATCTTGGCTGGGTTTGCTTCAATTCCTCTACCGGATACAATGAAGCCCAAGAGCTTTCCGGCTGGTACGCCGAAAATGCATTTCTCCGGGTTAAGCTTGATGTCATATGTTCGGAGGTTATCGAATGTGAGCCTCAAGTTGTCTAGTAGAGTTTCGACATGCTTGGTTTTGACGACCACGTCATCTACGTATGCCTCCACTGTGTTGCCAATCTGGTTTGCCAGACATGTCTGAATCATGCGCTGATATGTTGCGCTGGCGTTTTTGAGCCCGAAGGGCATTGTGTTGAAGCAGAATGGGCCGTATGGAGTGATGAATGCCGTTGCGGCTTGGTCTGGCTCTGCCATCTTAATTTGATGGTAGCCGGAGTATGCGTCGAGGAAACACAATGAATCGTGTCCTGCGGTAGCGTCGATAATTTGATCGATGCGGGGGAGGGGGAAGGGATCCTTTTTGCAAGCCTTGTTGAGGTCCTTGAAATCGACGCATAGGCGCCAGGATTTGTCCTTCTTTGGTACCATCACCAAGTTTGCTAGCCAGTCCGGGTATTTTATATCTCTGATGAATCCGGCCTCTAGTAGTTTGGCTAGCTCCTCTCCCATGGCTTGTCTCTTAGGTTCGGAGAAACGCCGAAGAGCCTGCTTGACTGGCTTGAATCCTTTTAGGATGTTTAGGCTGTGCTCGGCCAGCCCGCGTGGGATTCTTAGCATGTCTGAAGGGTGCCAGGCAAAAATGTCCCAATTTTCGCGTAGGAATTCTCGTAGTGCGGCGTCAACATCAGGGATTAATTGCGCCCCGATGGAGGCCATTTTTGTAGGGTCCGTTGGATGGACTTGGAATTTGACTATTCCGTCCGCCGGTTTAAAGGAGGTGGACTTGGATCTTTTATCGAGTATCACGTCGTCCTTGTTCACCGTGGAGCGCAGCGCAGTCAGTTCCTCGGCCACTAGGGCTTCGGATAGGGCCTCGAGGGCCAGTGCGGCTGTCTTATTTTCGGCGTGGAGTGCTATGTCCGGGTCACTTGCAAGAGTGATGATTCCGTTGGGTTCGGGCATTTTAAGCTTCATGTACCCGTAATGGGGTATAGCTTGAAAAATTGTGAATGCCTCTCGCCCTAATAGAGCGTGGTACCTGCTGCTGAACGGGGCCACTTGGAACGTGACCTGCTCGGACCTGTAATTATCCGGCGTGCCGAACACCACATCCAGTGTGATTTTTCCTGTACAGCGCGCTTCCCGACTGGGGATTATTCCTCTAAAGGTTGTGCCGCTTCACTCAATGCGGCTCCAGTCTATTTCCATTTTTCGAAGGGTTTCCTCATAAATGAGGTTCAATCCGCTGCCACCGTCCATGAGTACCTTGGTAAGGCGAAAGCCCTCCACTATTGGACTGAGCCCAATGCGGCTGGTGCTTGGGCTGTTCGGAATTTAGGTTCATCACTGGCATTAAAGGTAATAGACGTGTCACTCCATGGGTTTATTGTTGCTACTTGGTAGACTTCGGCAAGGCTGCGGAGTGTTCGTTTCCGCATATTATTTGATGCGAAAGTCTCGAAGACTGTTAATACCGTACTGGTATCCCTGGGCTGGTGCTCTATGGACTCTGGAGTTAGAAGCTCTTCGCCACTTCTGGCCACCTTCCGGAGTATCCAACATGCTCTAAGGCTATGAGTTGGTGTGGCGCCCTCTGTACTATGAATTTTACAGGGTCCATTGAGCCATCGCTCCAGTACGGTTCCATGCCCTATAGAGGGTTTTTGTTTTTTGGTGTTTAACCCAGGTGCCTGGCGATAATGCACCCTTTTATTTCGGACTGGGGTTGTATTCAGGGCCGGATTGTCCCAAAATTTTATTTCGGTTTTCCAGGCGCTTTCCATCGCACAGTACTTTCGTACTATGGATGCCAAGTCAGCAAAGCGTGTAATTTCACGGTGACTTATGGCGTTGAGGATTCCGTTGTCCGTGCAATTATTGCATAAGAATGAAATTGCATCCTCCTCACTGTAGTCCTTTGTCTTGTTCATGACCAGGAGGAATCTGGCCCAGTAATGGTGTACTGTTTCTGCAGGCTCTTGCCGAATTTGGAATGATCCCTTATATTTGGGTGGGCGGGTGGAATTAAACCCGGAACCTCGCCCAATCTGAGACTCAGGGGCCAAGGAGTTTCCGAACTCGGAAGCTTGGGTTCTTGGATGTTGTCCAATGAATCTAGCCCGCTTGAGTGACGTCCTCCCCTCCGCGGGTATCCGGCTTGGAGGGATCGGGAATCTGGACATAACTAGTCCTTAAGATAGATGAAGGCTTGCCGCATTATTCCTCCACCACTGCAACATGGTGGGTGACCTGGGGAGAGTTAATCTCTCTCGGATCGGGTTTAGGCCCAATCTGATCGTAGTTTGTAGCGACTCCGAGGGCGGCGATGCGACCCAAGAGCTCGTTTAAGGAAGAGAGCTCCATCGGATCTAACTGCTCGGCGAGTTCCGAGTTGACGTGGAGATTGCTTTCGATGACCCGAGAAGTCATTGTCGGCGCGGCGGCCGAACATGCGGTCATAAGAAAACTGCCTAGCCGGAGAGTTTGGCCGATAGCCAAAGGTCCTTTAGCAACAGTGACGTCTTTAAAGACGGGACAAGGCATCCTTCCTGATGGCGACTGCACAGCGGAACTCTCAATGAAAGCACCAATGTCGGTGTCAAAACTGGCGGATCTCGGGTAGGGGGTCCAGAACTGTGCGTCTAGGCGGATGGTAACATGAGACAAGGGACACAATGTTTCTACCCAGGTTCGGGCCCTCTCGATGGAGGTAAAACCCTACTCCTGCTTGATTAATATTGATGATATGGGTAGTACATGAGTAGATCTACCACGAGATCAGAGAGGCTAAACCCTAGAAGCTAGCCTATGGTATGATTGTTGTTCGTCCTACGGACTAAAACCCTCCGGTTTATATAGACACCGGAGAGGGCTAGGGTTACACAAAGTCGTTTACAATGGGAGGAGATCTACATATCCGTATCGCCAAGCTTGCCTTCCATGCCAAGGAAAGTCCCATCCGGACATGGGATGAAGTCTTCAATCTTGTATCTTCATAGTCCAGGAGTCCAGCCAAAGGTTATAGTCCGGCTATCCGGACACCCCCTAATCCGGGACTCCCTCAATCTCCAAGAACATCGAGGAGAACTTTGTATTGAGAATCAAAGATAGAGAAAAAGCCATCTAGCTAATAACTATGGACCTGAAGCTCTGTGGTAAACTACTCACGCTTCATCGGAGAGGTAATGGTGTTGATGTAGAAGCCCTCCGTGATCGATTCCCCCTCCGACAGATCGCCGGAAAAGGCCACAAGATGGGATCTCACGGGTACAGAAGGTTGCGACGGTGGAAAAGTGGTTTCGTGGCTCTCCATGATGTTTTCAGGGTATAAGAGTATATATAGGCGAAATAACTAGGTCGGTGGAGCTACGAGGGGCCCACGAGGGTGGGGGCGCGCCTACCCCCTGGGCGCGCCCTCGTGGACGCCTCGTTGCATCTCTGACTTCAACTCCAAGTCTTCTGGTTTGCTTTCGGTCCAAGAAAGATCATCGCGAAGGTTTCATTCCGTTTGGCATTCCTTTTCTGCAAAACTCTAAAATAGGCAAAAAACAGAAACTGGCACTGGGCCTCCAGTTAATAGGTTAGTCCCAAAAATAATATGAAAGAGCATATTAAAGCCCATTAAACATCCAAAATAGATAATATAATAGCATGGAACAATAAAAAATTATAGATACGTTGGAGACATATCAAGCATCCCCAAGCTTAATTTCTGCTCGTCCTCGAGTAGGTAAATGATAAAAACAGAATTTTTGATGTGGAATTCTACCTAACATATTTATCAATGTAATTTTCTTTATTGTGGCATGAATGTTCAGATCCGAAAGATTCAAGACAAAAGTTAATATTGACATAAAAACAATAATACTTCAAGCATACTAACAAAGCAATCATGTCTTCTCAAAATAACATGGCCAAAGAAAGCTATCCCTACAAAATCACATAGTCTGGCTATGCTCTATCTTCATCACACAAAGTTTTTAATCATGCACAACCCCGGTTTCAGCCAAGCAATTGTTTCATACTTTAGTAGTTTCAAACTTTTTCAACCTTCACGCAATACATGAGCGTGAGCCATGGACATAGCACTATAGGTGGAATAGAATGGTGGTTGTGGAGAAGACAAAAAAGGAGAAGATAGTCTCACATCAACTACACGTATCAACAGGCTATGGGGATGCCCATCAATAGATATCAATGTGAGTGAGTAGGGATTGCCATGCAACAGATTCACTAGAGCTATAAGTTTATGAAAGCTAAAAAGAAAACTAAGTGGGTGTGCATCCAACTTGCTTGCTCACAAAGACCTAGGGCATTTTGAGGAAGCCCATCATTGGAATATACAAGCCAAGTTCTATAATGAAAATTCCCACTAGTATATGAAAGTGACAACATAAGAGACTCTCTATCATGAAGATCATGGTGCTACTTTGAAGCACAAGTGTGGTAAAAGGATAGTAGCATTGCTCCTTATCTCTTTTTCTCTCATTTTTTTGTTCTTGTTTTTTTGGGCCTTCTCTTTTTTTGGCCCCTTTTTTATTTTTTATTTTTTTCATCCGGAGTCTCACCCCGACTTGTGGGGGAATCATAGTCTCCATCATCCTTTCCTCACTGGGACAATGCTCTAATAATGATGATCATCACACTTTTATTTACTTACAACTCAAGAATTACAACTCGATACTTAGAACAAAATATGACTCTATATGAATGCCTTCGGCGGTGTACCGGGATGTGCAATGATTCAAGAGTGACATGTATGAAAGAATTATGAACGGTGGCTTTGCCAATACGATGTCAACTACATGATCATGCAAAGTAATATGACAATAATGAAGCGTGTTATAATAAACGGAAAGGTGGAAAGTTGCATGGCAATATATCTCGTAATGGATATGGAAATGCCATAATAGGTAGGCATGGTGGCTGTTTTGAGGAAGGTAATGGTGGGTGTATGGTATCGGCAAAAGTTGTGCGATACTAGAGAGGCTAGCAATGGTGGAAGGGTGAGAGTGCGTATAATCCATGGACTCAACATTAGTCATAAAGAACTCACACACTTATTGCAAAAATCTACAAGTCATCAAAACCAAGCACTACGCACATGCTCCTAGGGGAAGGGTTGGTAGGAGTTAACCATCGCGTGATCCCGACCTCCAGTCATAAGGAAGACAATCAATAAATAAATCATGCTCCAACTTCATCACATAACGGTTCACCATACGTGGATGCTACGGGAATCAAAAACCTCAACACAAGTATTTATAAAATTCACAATTACTCCAAGCATGACTCTAATATCACCATCCTCATATCTCAAAACAATCATAAGGAATCAAACTTCTCATAGTATTCAATGCACTTTATATGAAAGTTTTTATTATACCCATCTTGGATGCCCATCATATTAGGACTAATTTTATAACCAAAGCAAATTACCATGATGTTCTAAAAGACTCTCAAAATAATATAAGTGAAGCATGAGAGATCAACAATTCCTATAAAATAAAACCACCGCCGCGCTCTAAAAAGATATAAGTGAAGCACTAGAGCATTATTGTCTAGCTCAAAAGATATAAGTGAAGCACATAGAGTATTCTAATAAATTCCGATTCATGCATGTCTCTACCAAAAGGTGTGTACAGCAAGGATGATTGTGGTAAATTAAAAATCAATACTCAAAACATACAAGATGCTCCAAGCAAAACACATATCATGTGCTGAATAAAAATATAGCCTCAAGTAAAGTTACCGATAGACGAAGATGAAAGAGGGGATGCCTTCCGGCGAATACCCAAGATTAGGCTTTTGGTTGTCCTTTAATTTTACCTTGGGGTGCCTTGGGTATCCCTAAGCTTAGGCTCTTGCCACTCCTTATTCCAAAATCCATCAAATCTTTACCCAAAACTTGAAAACTTCACAACACAAAACTTCAACAGAAAATCTCATGAGCTCCGTTAGGATGAGAAAATAAACCACCACTTTAAGGTACTATAATGAAATCATTATTTATTTATATTGGTGTTAAACCTACTGTATTCCAACTTCTCTATGGTTCATACCCCCCGATACTACTCATAGATTCATCAAAATAAGCAAACAACACACGAAAAACAGAATCTGTCAAAAACATAACAGTCTGTAGCAATCTGTAACTTTAGAATACTTCTCTAAATCTAAAAATTCTGATATAAATTGGTGGACGTGAGGAATTAGTATATTAATCATCTTCAAAAATAATCAACCTAAAAGCACTCTTGTGTAAAAAATTACAGCTATTCTTATGAGCGCAAAAGTTTCTGTTTTTTGCAGCAAGATCGCAAAGACTTCACCCAAGTCTTCCCAAAGGTTCTACTTGGCACAAACACTAACTAAAACATAAAACCACATCTAAACAGAAGCTATATGAATTATTTATTACTAAACAGGAGCGAAAAGCAAAGAACAAAAATAAAATTGGGTTGCCTCCCAACAAGCGCTATCGTTTAACGCCCCTAGCTAGGCATTGATAATTTTAATGATGCTCACATGAAGGACAAGAATTGAAGTGCAAATAGAGCATCATAAAACATGTGACAAACACATCTAAGTCTAACATATTTCCTATGCATAGGAATCTTATAGGAAAACAAATTATCATAGCAAGCAAAAACTAGCATATGCAAGGAAGCGGAAAGAAACAATAGCAATCTCAACATAACGAGAGGTAATTTAGTAACATGAAAATTTCTACAACCATATTTTCCTCTATCATAATAATTACATGTGGGATCATAAGCAAATTCAACAAAATAGCTATGACATAACATATTCTCAACATGATCCACATGCATGCAAAGTTGACACTCTTCCGAAATAGTGGGATTAACATTAACTAAAGTCATGGCCTCTCCAAACCCACTTTTATCGAAAAATTCCTAAGATTGAACATTCTCCAAATACGTGGGATATAAAGTTGACACTCTTCCAAACCCACTTTCAATAATATTGCAATCACTATTTTCAATCTCATATTCATCATGGGGCTTAAATAAATTTTCAAGATCATAAGAAGAATCACCCCAATCATGGTCATTGCAAAAAGTAATGGATGTAGTAAAACTAGCATCCCCAAGCTTAGGGTTTTGCATATTATTAGCACAATTGACATCAATAGAATTAATAGTAAAATCATTGCAATCATGCCTTTTATTCAAGGAGCTATCGTGAATCTCTTCATAAATTTCTTCATCACAATTTTTAGATACACGAATTTCAAGCAAAACTTCATAAAGATAATCTAGTGCACAAAACTCACTAGCAATTGGTTCATCATAATTGAATCTCTTAAAAATATTAGCAAGTGGATGAGTGTCGGAGTAATGGGCCATGGGTAGCCTCACCCGAGTCCCTGGATTTATCAAGACTTTGGGCCAGCTTCGCCTTGCTGCGCCCCAAGCTGAAGCTCCGCCCTCTGGGGACCGGCTACCTCAACGGCCGGCTACCAGAGGGCAGCCAACCACTAGCAGACAGCGTCACGAGCGGCCGGCTCCAGCCAGCCGGCCTCTAGGCGAGACGGCATCAAGCAGGCGACCACCGCATGCCCTCAAAGTTTGTGCCCCCATCAAGAGGATGGGACGGGGCGTGGCAACAGTGAAGCCCTCACCCCTGAATCCTGGGGTTGGCGTGGACACAGTGTCCCGTACGGGCGGAGATCTCCGCAAGGCGTGGCACTGTTGCCACTCTCCCTTGACATCACCCTGGGCAGGCGGAGCCCTGCTCCCCACGACGGCCTATCGGTACGGCCCGCAGGCTGCGGGCCCTACCGGGCAGTGACATCCTAGAAGATGGCGCATGCCGAACCAGACGGACCAGAGGAGGGCCGGCCTCCAGCAGGCGGCCGTCCCCTCTCTCGAAGCCCGTGCACCATTAAACTAATGAGACCAGGTGTGGCTACAGTGATCTCCCACCAGGCGGCGGGACTGTAGCCACACTCAGCTGACCAAGCCAGCATCATTAGCAGCATGGCTAGAGTGAGCAGCCACCAACCAGACCTGCCAGCGGCGGGAGCGGCCTGTCGGCTCCGTACCAGACCAGTCGGCGGGGCCCACCAGGCGGCAGGCCCCAGTAGTCGGTGGAGAAGCCGGAGGCCGGAGACGCTGATAGCTGGGCCCGGCAGCCGGCCAGATTACCATTGTAACCCTGGGGGGGTAGGCCTATATAAACCCCCCAGGGTACCCATGCAAAGGGTTCCTACCCCATTAGACCTAGCCACATACCTAGAGCAGGAGAGAGCTAGCCTTGCCTTCTCCTACCTCTAGCATAAAGCTCGAGGAGCGACTCTGTATCACTTGTGCCTATAGTGATCATGCGGAGACCCCGCAGAGCAGGACTAGGGGTGTTATCTCCTAGGAGAGCCCCGAACCTGGGTAAAGTACACCGGCGTTCGTGTCTACGCCTCATCCCGCTTCCAGGCACCGGGGACGTTCTACTCGCTCCCACCATGATAAGCCATCCTTTGGCATATGTCGCACCCAACCGCCGACATTTGGCGCCAACCGTGGGGCGAGGTGCACCATCTCCCGGAGACCTGCTCTGGACGGGAACCTTGTTCCTTTCTGGCGAGCGAAGCCAGCCCAGCATGCCCGATGGCGTCAGCCTCGACGCCCTGAATGGCGCGGAGATCGCCTGCGCGGCGAGCTACCTCACCAACCTCGTTGGCGAGATTCACCTCTCCGACGAGCCAGCCTCCGACGCGGGCACCGGCTGCCCCAAGAGCCGCCTCGTCAGCCTCCTCGACCAGCTCCACGTCACCAGCGAGCCGGCTATGGACCTGGAGTGTGTTGGCTCCACTGACCCGATGATCGTCGACTCCGACACGGCGTCGCTTGACGCGTTCCCACCAACGTGGTGATCTACGATGAGCCGCCTCCTCATGAGCACAGCGGCGGGAGCACCATCACGGAGGTGCTCGTCATTAATAGTGGCGAGCGCTCGAATGGAGATGCTCGAGACTCACTCTATGCGGCGCTGCGAGACTTGACGGCGCCCATCCCAGAAGACGCAGACGCTGAGATGCTGGAGGCACGCCGCGTCCTGCTTTTCGAGAGCGCTGGCCGACTGGCCAGCATGTGACGCCTCTCGGACGCCTATCGGCGCGAGATGGACCGAGCCGTCGGCGGCACGCCGGATCCTGGGGGGCCTAGCCGCATCGGCCCAATTCGGCAGCGTGGCGGTACCATCACCAGCATGTTCGGGGCAAAACGCCCCGTCTACGCCACGCCTACAAAGAACATCTGGGCCGCCCAGGCAGTGACGGATGAACTGGATAAGTACGAGGGCGACGAGCGTCGCCACATGACGAAGCGAGTCCAGCAGCTCCTAGACACGGCTGCCGCGTTGCACGAAGCCGGCTGCCGCGCTGAAGAGCCCGCACCGTGGAACGAAGAGCCGCCTCATCGCCAAGATCATGACGTGACATCCCGGACGCCTACTGGCGGCGCCCGCGGAAGACGAGGCAACGAGCCAGCGGCAAGCCGAAGCCGGACTCGCCTTTCCATCGAGCGTGACAAAGACGGCCGCCCTCGAGCGGTGGAGCACCGAGGCGATCCTCCGCCTCCTCCGCCTCGCGGAGCAAGACATCCCACTCCGCCGCCTGTCACGCACCCGACACTCGGTGACCGCCTTGGCCGCCGAGAGGGAGTCGGAGAGAACGACGCCCGCCATTGGATCGACCACCTCAACCAATCCCTAGCGCTAGAAGAAGAAGACACGCTGGGCCCGCCCTGTTTCAGCCCACGAATCTGGGATGAGCCCTTTCCCAAAGGGTTCACCCTCCGACGAGATACGCCCAAGTATACCGGCTCCGTGAAGCCGGAGGATTGGCTAGTCGACTACTCGACAGCCGCCAGCATAGCAAAAGGCAACAAGCGTGTTGCAGTGAAGTACGTCCCACTCATGCTTTAGGGCATAACCCGAACATGGCTCAACAGCCTGAAGCCCCGCAACATCAACAGCTGGGTTGATTTAACCGAGGCTTTCATCCGCAACTTCACCAGCACGTACAAACGGCCTCCCAAGCCCTGACAGCTCTCCTAGTGTGTCCAAGGGCCCACAGAATCAACTCGCGACTACCTCACGCGCTGGGCTGAGCTGCACAACTCCTGTGAAGGCGTGCACGAGGTGCAGACAATCGAGTACTTCACCACCGGGTGCCAAGAGGGCACCCTCCTCAAGCATCGGCTCCTCTGCGATGAGCCTGTGATGCTCGACGAGCTGCTGATCATCGCCGACAAGCACGCCACGGCCGACTCCTCCATGAAGGCGGAAGTCCTAGTTGACGCATCCAGCAAGGTGGCACCTCAGGCCCCTCGGACTCCGTCTGGCGACACCAGTCAGCAACAGCAACCAAGTGACAACAAGCGGAAGGCCACTCAGCCGGCTTCCACCAGCCGACAAGTGGCGACAATCGAGGATCAGCAACCGGAGGGGCAGCCGGCACCCAAGCAGCAGAAGGGCAGCAAATCCAATTGGTTGCCCGCCTTCTCTTATGAGCAAACCTTAGACGCACCCTGCAACTTCCATAGCGGCGCAAAGCCGTCCAACCACACCACTCGGAAGTGTCATTGGCTCGCCAGAATCGCCAAGGGAGATGGACTCCTGCATCCTCCGCCTACCGGACCGCCGCCTCCTCAGCCCCAGCAGCAGGCGGCCTGACTAGTCGGCGCCATACAAGATGAGTACCCAGAGGAACACGGAGCTTATGTTGTGTTCACCAGCATGGCCGATGACAGACGCATCAGACGACAGCAACAACAAGAAGTGCAAGCAGTGGGCTCGAACACTCCAGAATTCATGCATTGGTCTGAGAAGCCTATCAGTTGGAGCAGGGCCGACCACCCAGAAGTGATGCCTTCCCCAGGTTCATATGCCCTGGTCCTAGATGCTACCTTTGCAACGGAGAGGCGGGCAGCACGTTTCTCCAGAGTCTTGATAGATGGCGGCAACAACATCAATATCCTGTACCGTGACACAATGGAGAAGTTGGGAATCAAGCAGAAGCAGCTCATCCCCAGTCAGACTGTATTCCATGGCATAGTCCCTGGCCTTTCCTGCTCACCAATCGGCAAGACCCAGATCAATGTTCTTTTCGGAGACAAGAATCATTTCCGCCGTGAGCCAGTTTGGTTTGAAGTGGTGGATCTCGAAAGCCCCTACCATGCACTGCTTGGCCGACCAGCTCTGACCAAGTTCATGGCAGTCCCCCACTATGCTTACCTCAAGATGAAGATCCCGAGTACCAAGGGGACCCTGACCGTAGTCAAAAACTACAAGAAGTCGGTCGCTTGCGCCGCAGATAGCAGTCGGCTGGCCGAGTCCCTCGTGATTGCAGCTGAGAAGCGACTCCTTGACCGGGTGGTGGCGTTGGCAGGCAAGAAGCCAAAAATGTCACCCATCCTCAAGGAGTCGGAGGTTGAGGGCTCGTTCAAGCAGGCCAAGGAAACAAAGAAGATACCCTTGGACCCGGAGCACCCGGAGAGGCACGCTGTCATAGGTGCAAACCTTGACAGCAAATAGGAAAGTGAGCTCATTGATTTCCTCCGTGAGAATCGGGACATCTTCGCATGGTCCCCCAAAGACATGCCGGGTGTTCCGACGGATTTCGCCGAGCACAAGTTACATGTCCGACCTGACGCCAAGCCGGTCAAGCAGCCTTTGTGCCGCCTGTCAGAAGAGAAGAGAAGAGTTGTCGGAGAAGAGATAGCCCGGCTTCTAGCAGTCGGATTCATCATGGAAGTGTTCTTTCCAGAGTGGCTGGCCAACCCATTCCTAGTGTTGAAGAAGAATAAGCAGTGGCGCATGTGCGTTGACTATACTAGCCTCAACAAAGCTTGCCCCAAAGATCCTTTTGCTCTGCCAAGAATTGATCAAGTGATAGACTCTACCGCCGGATGCGAGTTGTTGAGTTTTTTGGATGCATACTCAGGATATCATCAGATAAAGCTGAACCCGGCTGACAGGCTGAAGACCACCTTCATCACGCCATTCGGAGTATTCTGCTACCTGGCCATGACGTTCGGCTTGAGAAATGCTGGTGCCACGTTTCAGCGTTGCATGCAGAAATGTCTCCTCAAGCAACTCGGCAGGAATGCCCATGTCTATGTGGATGATGTGGTGGTGAAGACGGAGAAGTGTGGCACGCTACTAGAAGACCTCAAGGAAACTTTTGAGAATTTGGGTTGATTCCAGATCAAGCTCAACCCGGAGAAATGTGTCTTTGGAGTACGAGCCAACCAACTTCTTGGCTTTTCTGGTCTCAGAGTGCAGCATAGAGTGCAACCCGATGAAGATCAAGGCCATTGAGAAGATGGAGGTGCCCACCCGACTGCTGGACGTACAGAAGTTCACCGGCTGCCTGGCATCAATTAGCCATTTCATCAGTCGGCTGGGAGAGAAGGCCCTCCCCCTGTACCAACTTATGAAGAAGACCACTTTTTTCGAGTGGAACAACAAGGCGGAGAAGCCTTTTCCCAGCTCAAGAAGATGTTGGCAACCCCGCCTATCCTGGCAGCTCCGACTGAGAAGGATCCCATGCTCCTCTACATTGTTTCCATCAGTCGGGTTGTCAGCACAACCATTGTGGTAGAGCGCAAGGAGGAGGGCAGAGCATTGCTGGTCCAGAGACCGGTATATTACTTGAGTGAAGTGATGTCCGCCTCCAAGCAAAACTACCCGCATTATCAGAAGATGTGCTATGGTGTGCACTTTGCCGCCAAGAAGTTGAAGCCTTACTTTCAAGAGCACCCAATAACCATCGTCTGCACGGCTCCGCTTGCTGAGATCATTGGAAGCCAGGATGCTTCTGGCCGAGTGGCCAAGTGGGCTATTGATCTGGCCCCTTATACCATCCACTACCAGCCTTGCACTGCCATCAAGTCGCAAGTGTTGGCCGACTTCCTCGTCGACTGGGCCGAGACCCAGTATCTACCGCCAGCACCAGACTCCACCCATTGGCGGATGCATTTTGATGGTTCCAAGGTGCGCACCGGTCTGGGAGCCGACATCGTCCTCACCTCTTCCAAAGGCGACAAGCTCAAATATGTGTTGCAAGTCCATTTTGCCACCTCCAACAACGTAGAAAAATATAAGGCACTCATACACGGACTCTGGCTTGCCAAGGAACTCGGCATTCGCCGGATCCTGTGCTATGGTGACTCCGACTTGGTGGTCCAGTAGTCGTCAGGCGACTGGGATGCCAAGGACGAAAATATGGCAAGATACCGCTTCCTCGTGCAGCAACTCAGTGGATACTTTGACGGGTGCGAGTTCCTTCACATGCCAAGAAATGATAATGAGCAAGCAGATGCCTTGGCACGGATCGGCTCCACCCACCAGGCGATACCAGCCGGCGTCGCCTTGCAGCGCCTCCTCAAGCCGTCTGTCAAGCCATCTCCAGAGTCCGACTCCATCTTCGTGCCGGCCCCTCCTGAAGCAGTCGGATCCGACTTAAGGATACCAGAAGCCGGCGTGGGGACTTTGCCAGACGGCCCAGGGACTGCAGCCGTCGCACCCGGCCCGGGAACTCTAGAGCATGGCCCGGGGAGCGCAGCAGTCGGCCCGGAGACTTCTTCAAAACAACAGGTGGCAGCCGACTCCAACCCGCCGCCTCCCAGCCCAATCGCCATCATACAAGTTGCTGTCGTAGCAGTCGGAGAGGTAGTAGCACCATCATGGGCTCAACCCATCCTCAAATTCCTGATAAACAAAGAGTTGCCAGCTAACGAGACCCTGGCCCGACAAGTGCAACGAAGGGCGGCTGCACACACCATAGTCAACAAAGAGCTGGTTCGGCGCAGTGTCACTGGTGTGTACCAGCGCTATGTGGAGCCGGACCAGGGCCAAGCAATCCTCAGAGATATTCACCAGGGTGGATGTGGCCACCACGCGGCCTCAAGAGCACTTGTTACCAAAGACTTTCGCCATGGTTTCTTCTGGCCGACTGCTCTTGAAGAGGCTAAAGAGTTGGTCCAGAAGTGCCAAGGGTGCCAAAGATTCCGCTCCAAGCCTCATTTGCCAGCTTCTGCACTCAAGACTATCCCCATTGCTTGGCCCTTTGCTGTTTGGGGTTTGGATATGGTGGGGCCATTCAAGATAGCCCGTGGAGGCATGACTCATCTGCTTGTTGCCGTGGACAAGTTCACCAAGTGGATAGAGGCCAAGCCAATCAAGAAACTGAATGGGCCGACTGCCGTGACTTTCATCACCGACATCACCACCCGGTACGGCATACCGCATAGCATCATCACCGATAATGGCACAAACTTTGCCAAAGGAGCCTTGGCTCATTTCTGCGCGACGTAGGGCATCCGGCTGGACTTAGCGTCCGTTGCCCACCCGCAATCAAACGGCCAGGTTGTGTGAGCAAACGGCCTCATCTTGTCCGGCATGAAGCCCCGACTGGTAGAGCCTCTTGAGTGTTCGGCCGGCTGCTGGCTCGACGAGCTGCCGGCCGTCCTCTGGAGCCTGCGCAAAACTCCGAACAAGTCGATCGGCTTCACACCCTTCTTCCTCGTCTACGATGCCGAAGCCGTCATCCCGACGGACATAGAATTCGACTCCCCGTGAGCCACCATGTACATCGAGGCAGACGCCAAGGAGGCACGAGAAGACAACGTCGACCTGATGGAAGAAGGCCGTCTGTTGGCACTCAGCCGGTCCGCCATCTACCGGCAGAGTCTGCGCCGATATTACATCCGCAAGGTGAAGCCAAGATCCTTCCAAGAGGTAGACCTTGTGCTCCGGCTGATCCAGCGAACAACCAGCCAGCACAAGCTCTCGGCGCCTTGGGAATGCCCCTTCATCATCAACAAGGTGCTGGGCAACGACACCTACTATCTGATCGACGCTTAGAAGCCCAGAGCGCACAAAAGAGATGACTCAGGCAAGGAGACGGAGAGGTCGTGGAATGCAAACCTCCTCCGAAGATTTTACAGTTGAAAGCAGTATGTATCACGCTACCTTTTGTATTACGTACAAAGACTCCGTGCCCCCCAAGACGAACTCGGGGACTGCCCTTTCCTTTATATATATGATAAGTGTTATGCCCATGTGTGTGCCTTGTCATTATTTCCGCCTGGCGCCGGGTCGACCAGTCAGCCCGGAGGTTTGCCGCCTCCTGCAGCCGGACAAGTAGTGTGTTGGCACGTAAAACTTCTTCTGTCAGAAGCCACAGTTCGCAGAGCGACTGCATGGCGGGAAGAGGCGGCAAGACAATGCCCACATGAAAAATGGTTAAGGAAAAAGCACATATAGCCGAAGTCGGCACTATACCTGCCCGGCTAGCTATCGAGCAGTCGGCCGGCCGGCCTCTACCTCGCTTGCAAAAAACCTCCAAACGGCTAAGTACTTGCCCTCCCGAAAAAAAACTAAGTACTCAAACCAGCCGCCGTCCTTAGAGCGGTTGCTTGGATGGCAAGAGGATAGCTAAGGGAGGGCGGCAAAGGAAAAAAGCAAGGAGTATGCGCAAGTAAAGTTAGAGATCGGCAGAACAAAGCATAAACTTGTGATAGAATATTTACATAGATAGAGGCCCATCGGCCAGCATTCAGCAAAGTTTAAAATACACCCCACGGGTGGAATTGTGCGAATTTAACAAAGGTGTCCAGACCAAGCAAGCAGGAAAAGGAAAAGATAAACACCCTAGGGAGCAGCGGAGGATTCTGGCTAGGCGCTAGTTGGTGCAGCAAACGGCTCCGGCTTGATGCTGGGGTCGGCAGTGCCAGTTGGTGCAGTAGGCGGCTCCGGCTGGATGACGGAGTCAGCTATGCCGGTTGGCGCAGCAGGCGGCTCTGGTTGGATGCTGGGGTCGGCGGTGCCAGTTGGTGCAGTAGGTGGCTCAGGCTGGATGGTGGATTCAGCTGCGCCGGTTGGCGTGGCAGGCAGCTCCGGCTGGGCACTGGAGCTAGTGGCGCTAGTCGGAACGGCAGAGGGCTGGATGATGGACTCGGTGGTGTCTGTCGGAGGCACGGGCGGCTGGTCGGTCACCACCCGCCCGCCTCCAGCAGCAGTCGGCGCTTTGGAGCGCGGGTCGTTGCTTGAGGCCCGGTCGGGGTGGGGCTGATCGTCTGCGCCAGCCTCCGGCATGTCGACATCGCTATCCTCCTCCTCCTCATCCTCCTCCTCCTCCCCCTCCTCTCCCTCATCGTTGGAGTCGATGACTTCGGCCGAGTCCTTGCCGTCCATCGGGTTCAGCCCGAGCCACTCCCGCGGGGCTTCGCCGCCTTCCTTGACCACCACCGGAACGAGGATGCTGGTGTCAGTGAAGTCGGTGACCGCTGCCACCCTGTTGACAAGCTCGGCCTCCACCGCTGCCAGCTCCTCCTGCGCCTCCAGCCGGAACGTGGCCAACTGGGCTAAGTCCAGCCTAGGATACCATGCCTTGACGAACTCAAGGGCGCGGCGCGCTCCTGCCCGGGCTGCAGAGCCCTTCCAGGCTTCCAGGCGGCCGGCCGCCACCTCCAGCTAGTCGGCGGTGTGGCTTGGAGTGCGCAGAGCCGGCAAGCCCGGCTAGAGGGCGGCAATCGCCTGGGCCCCGACGCGCTAAAGACGGCGCAGTACTTGATGGGCGGGCCTGGATGCTGAGGATCTGCTCATTGAGGGTCCGGGGGGCGTCAGCAGCAATCTGCGCGCCTTCCGCCCTCCGCTCCTCGCGCTGGGCCTCGATGACTTGGCTCGCGGCGACGGAGTGACCCGGGAAGAAATCTGCTCGGGCAGAAGTCAATAAAAACAAAGTCAGAAACAAGCAGTCGGCTTATGAAGAGACCGACAGCTCAAGACAATGAACAAGAAGAATAAAACTCACCATCGACCAAGTCCTCGATGATGCTGAAGCAGGCCATCGTCTGCGCCTCCTTGTCGGCCCAGGTGGCGCGCTCGGTTTCAAACTCGGCGAGGAGATCGGCCTCCTTCGCCTTCGCCTCCCGCTGGGCCATCTTGAGAGCCTTCGTCAGCTCGGCGAGCTGGGCCACCAGCTGGTCCCGCTCCTCGGTCAGTTTGCTGCACTCTGCCTCCTTGCCGCATAGGGCGGCGTTGGCTTCGCCCAGCTACTGCTGCAAGGTGGCGTTGGCCTCTGAAGAAAGGGAAAGAAGAAAGAGCATCATTCAAAAGACAAATAGGGATGCAGTTGTTGGGGAGATTCGGCCCGACTGCTCGATAGTCGACCCGAACCTCAGGGACTACAGCCCGTGGGTGCGCCATCGCGCCCCGCAGAGAAGAAATAATAATTAACAAAGGAAGAACTACTAAGGAGATTCAGCCCGACTACTTAGCAGTCGGCCCGAACCTCGGGGACTACAGCCCGCGGGTGCGCCAGCGCGCCCCCGCGAAGAAAGGAAGTCGGAGCTTACTTTGGCTCTCGGACAGATGGGCGGTCTGCGTCTCCAGCTCCCAAACCCTGGAGTTGAAGGAGACAGCGCGAAGATTGTGGTAGTCCTGCAGAAGGGATATCAGACAAGTCAACATTTGATGCATACAAGTTAAAGTTTCGGACCGCCTGCTCAGCAGCCAGCCCAAAACTTGGGGACTACACCCAGTGGGTGCGCTAGCGCGCCCCCACGAAGAAAGCAAGAAGATCAAGGAAAAAGAAAGCGAAGGAAACTTACGCTGATGGCTGCCCGCGACTCCAAAAAGGCTTCATTACAACGCTTGAGGGCCTCGGCTTCAGCCCGGAGCTTGGCCTGGACGTCAAGGGACACCTGGTTTAGGGCACCCGTCCTGCCCCCATGTATCCAGCCTGTGGGCACGGCGCTCGTCGCCTCGGTGTCGGGAACCGATGAGCTCGTGGCGCTGACCTCCTACAGCCGCGGTGCTGAGGCCGCCTTCTCAAGGCGGCGACATGTGGGTGTGCGGACCTCAGGAATCAGGTCCGTCACCACCGCGTCCTCGACTGGTGGCACCAGCGGTGCGGCCGGCTGCTCGTCCAGCGTCCCGCTGGCCGGTGGCGGCGGCGGCACAAAGACGTCCGACATGGCTATGTCGCCGCCCTCCCGCTCCCGGATCGGATGATCGTCGCCAGCTCCTCCGGTTGTCGCCTCAAAGTCAGGCGGAGGTGGCGCGGTGTTCAGGGGCGTCACGAGTAGCGGCACTTGGCGGTGTGCGGCTTCCGCGAGCCGCTCGTTCTCCGCGGCCTCGGCCTCTACCTGCACCAGCTTCCTCTCCGCAGCTGCACTAGCCCTGTCCGCCTCCGCCTTCGCCAGATGTTCGGCTTCTTCTTCGCGCGCCTCCCGCGCATTCCGTTCTGTCGCCTCCCGGAGGTCGGCGGCCAGGTCAGTTCGCCGGCTAGTGGAGGAGGTCGCCGCAGACCTGATGACCGAGGCGGCGCTCGACTTCTCGAGGGTCAGCGGGGCCCTGAAATAAGAAGACAAGTCAGAAAAGCTTTTAGGCCGGATTGGCGAGAAGACGGAAAATATGAAAAGGATACTTATGCCGACACCATGACTGGCACCTTCGGCTGCCTCTGATACTTGGCCACCTTGGCCATGGCTTCTTTCCACCTGGTCGCCGCGGCCGGGTTCTTGGGCTTCTTCGGGGCGCTGCCGAACAGGGCAGCGCCTTGCCTCCGCTTGCGTTTTCCGCCTCGGGCGGGTGGCCCAGTAGAGGGGCCTGCCCGGTGTTGGCAGTGCTCCGGGCGGGGCGCGGCTCGTCTTCATCATCGTCATCATCGAGCCAAGTCACCACGCCGCCGCCCTCCTCGGAGCCGCCTGCTCCGTTGCCGCCGCCTGTTGCGTCATTTGCCAGGGCGGCCGCCCCCAAGTCGGGGTCGTCCAAGTCGATCACCGCCCTGTCCGGCAGGTAGTCACCACCCGGCCCCACGATGGCGGCCGTCGTCTCGGACATATAAATCTGTGCTCAGAAGGGAGTCGCGTCACTACAAGAACAAGACTGAAAAAACAGATCAGAAGGATGAAGAAACTTACGGCAGGCGGCGGATCATCGCGCAAGTACGACCGCTTCCCGTACCGCCACTCTGCCTCCGACACCTTGAGGTCGGAGATCTCGTTCACCATCCGCGCGACCTCAGCAGTCAGCATCTGCTTCGTGCACAGCCAGCTGGGGTCACGGTGCCCGCTCATCCGGAAGATTGGGTGAGGGCAGCCCTGGAGCGGGAGAATCTGGCGCTCGACAAAGGCGATCAGGAGGTCGGAGGCCATGAGGCCCTCCGACTCCTGGAGCACCCGGAGTCGGCCGATGGTGGCCGCTGCATCCGATGACACCGGCTTCGGCTTGTAGCCCTAGTTGGGCCAAGCCATAATGGGAGGGCCGGCCTCGTAGGCTGGCAGGTTGATGAAGTCGACGGCCGGGTCGACGTTCTCAACGTAGAAGTAGGACTGCCGCCACATCTTTACAGACTGCGCCAGCTTGATGACGGGGAAGGCGTTCCGCTTCGCCGGCTGGTGCATGGCAACGAACCCGCCGCACTCGGCTGCCGTATCCTTGGCGGAGGTGCCGAGCTTCCCGTAGAAGAACGCTCCCCATAGCTCGAGTGTGGGGAGGATGCTGATGCAGCCCTTGCATGCCGTGACTAAGGTGGAGAGCAGGGTCACGGTGTTGGGCGTGAGATGATGAGGTTGGAGGTTGTTGAAGTCGAGGAAGGAGCGGAGGAAGCCGCTAACCGGAAGGCCGAAGTCACGGAGGAAGTGCGAGCGAAAGACGACCCGCTCGTTCCCCCTCGGCGCTAGCGAGATCTCTTCCTCCGGCGGCACCCGCGCCTTGACGAATGCCGCGATGGGCATCCGACACGTGTCACGGAGGAAGGAGATGTGATCCTCAATCACCGTCGACCCCTCCCAATCGCCGCCCTTCTCGCGCGCCATGGTTTCGGGCGGGCCGCGTGAGGAGGAGGGGTGTGTCGGCAATGGACGGCGGCAGCTCCACGGCAGCATGAAGCAGCAATGACAGCTATGGAGGAGAGAGCAAAGGAAGAAGAGAGGATGGGAGGGGGTGCGCAAGCTTTGCCGCGCCCCTCCCTCCCCCTACTTATAGCCCTCGGGCTATGAAGCCGAGGGGGCGGGGCGTGGGTCATGGGATTAACTATGCCCACGACCCCCATTTACCGCGCGCATTCACCACGCCTCGAGCGGTCATGGGAATTGCAACCGTTCCCCTCGGCACAGCGGATCCGCTCGGGTGCCGAGGCGTGGTAGTGGCGGCCCCGGCCCATTGTCACGTCCCGTTAGGGGCGTGGGGTGGCAGGCTGGCCAGGCTGGCGTGTGCCGCATGGCGCGTTTGCGGCGGGCGGCGACCCGGGAAGCTTAGCAGGCATGCCACCTGTTTTCTCACCTTGGAGTTCAAAATCAACCAACAACCCCGCCTAGACGAAGCCGGCTTCGGCAGCCGGCCAACCGCAAGACAGATCAATGCTCTCCCGGAGCTCGGTGAGGGGGGAAGCCGCTGAGACTTTGCGGCCCCTTGACCACAACGCCTCACCGGCTTCGGGGACTACTGTCGGAGTAATGGGGCACGGGTAGCCTCACCCGAGTCCTTGGATTTATCAAGACTTTGGGCCAGCTTCGCCTTGCTGCACCCCAAGCTGAAGCTCCGCCCTCTGGGGGGCCGGCTAGCTCAACGGCTGGCTACCAGAGGGCGGCCAACCACCAGCAGATGGCGTCACGAGCGGCCGGCTCCAGCCAACCGGCCTCTAGGCGAGACGACATCAAGTAGGCGACCACCGCGCGCCCGCAGAGTTTTTCCCCCATCAAGAGGACGGGACGGGGCGTGGCAACAGTGAAGCCCTCACCCCCAAATCCTGGGGTTGGCATGGACACATGTCCCGTACGGGCGGAGATCTCCGCACGGCGTGGCAGTGTTTCCACTCTCCCTTGACATCACCCTGGGCAGGCGGAGCCCTGCTCCCCACGACTGCCTGTCGGTATGGCCCGCAGGCTGCGGGACATACCGGGCAGTGACATCCCAGAAGACGGCGCATGCCGAACAAGACGGACCAGAGGAGGGCCGGCCTCCAGCAGGCGGCCGTCCCCTCTCTCGAAGCCCGTGCACCATTAACCTGATGAGACCATGTGTTACTACAGTGATCTCCCACAAGGCAGCGGGACTGTTGCCACACTGAGCTGACCAAGCCAGTGTCATTAGCGGCACGGCTACAGTGAGTAGCCACCAACCAGACCCGCCAGCGGCAGGAGTGGCCTGTCGGCTTCGTACCAGACCAGTCGGCGGGGACCACCAGGCGGCGGGCCCTAGTAGTCGGCGGAGAAGCCAGAGGCCGGAGACGCTGACAGCCGGGCCAGGCAGCCGGCCAGATTACCGTTGTACCCCTGGGGGGTAGTCCTATGTAAACCCCCCAGGGCACCCATGCAAAGGGTTCCCACCCCATTAGACCTAGCCACATACCTAGTGAAGGAGAGAGCTAGGCTTGCCTTCTCCTACCTCTAGCATACAGCTCCAGGAGCGACTCTATATCACTTGTGCCTATAGTGATCATGCGGAGACCCCGCAGAACAGGACTAGGGGTGTTATCTCCTAGGAGAGCCCCGAACCTGGGTAAAGTACGCCGGTGTTCGTGTCTACGCCTCATCCCGCTTCCAGGCACCGGGGATGTTCTACTCGCTCCCACCATCATAAGCCATCCTTTGGAATATGTCGCACCCAACCCCCGACAATGAGGATCCATAAACCTTTTAGCAAGCAAAGATTCAAGCAAAAAGAAGGCACATGGTAACACAACCAAACAAAAGATCAAATGGAAGAGGGGCGAAGAAAAGGTAAAGGTTTTCGAAAATCATTTTAGAAGTTGGGGAGAGGAAACCGAGAGGCGAATGGCGAATAATGTAATACAAGGGAGAAGAGTTTATGATGGGTACTTGGTATGGCTTGACTTGGCGTAGATCTCCCCGCCAATGGAGCCAGAAATCCTTCTTGGTACCTCTTGAGATTGCGTTGGTTTCCCCTTGAAGAGGAAAGGGTGATGCAACAAAGTAGCGTAAGTATTTCCCTCAGTTTTGAGAACCAAGGTATCAACCTAGTAGGAGACGACGCACAAGTCACCGACTACCTGCACAAACAATCAAGAACTTGCAACCAACACGAAAAAGGGGTTGTCAATCCCTTCATGGTCACTGACAAAAGTGAAAACTGATAGAGACAATAAAGTAAATATTTTTGGTATTTTTGTTGTATAGATTGGAAAGTAATGATTGCAAAATAGTAAACGAGATTCAATGATGTCTAATACACAACCTTCTTCTTATAGACGTTGTTGGGCCTCCAAGTACAAAGGTTTGTAGGACAGTTGCAAATTTCCCTCAAGTGGATGACCTAAGGTTTATCAATCCATGGGAGGCGTAGGATGAAGATGGTCTCTCTCAAACAACCCTGCAACCAAATAACAAAGAGTCTCTTGTGTCCCCAACACACCCAATATAATGGAAAATTGTATAGGTGCACTAGTTCGGCGAAGAGATGGTGATACAAGTGCAATATGGATGGTAGATATAAGTTTTTGTAATCTGAAAATATAAAAACAGCAAGGTAACTAATGATAAAAGTGAGCGTAAACGGTATTGCAATGCTAGGAAACAAGGCCTAGGGTTCATACTTTCACTAGTGCAAGTTCTCTCAACAATAATAACATAATTGGATCATATAACTACCCCTCAACATGCAATAAAGAGTCACTCCAAAGCCACTAATAGCGAAGAACAAATGAAGCGATTATGGTAGGGTATGAAACCACCTCAAAGTTATCCTTTCTGTTCTATCTATTCAAGAGTCCTTAGTAAAATAACACGAGGCTATTCTTTCCGTTCAATCTATCATAGAGTTCATACTAGAACTAGCAAGACGCCCGTGCTACGCAACGGAGGGAGTAACAAAAGAACGTGGAAAAGATGCATCAAGATATCAATCAAAGTGATGCCATATTGTTGCTAAGTACATATCGAGAAAAATCAAACATATGGTTTCTCGATGAATCCCGTTGTCTAAGCCAAATGTTTTCTTCTCGATTTTCATCTTGCAAAAGACTTGTTATTCTCCCTGCCTAGCTTTCTCATTGCTCTCGACAAAGAGAATGGGGCAAATGAAAAATATGTCCACACACATTTGGCAATTGCGACGATGCCAACCAGCTTTTCTTTAACACATGCTTCTGTAGTATATTTAGGCAAAGGAAAAGATAATAGACATCACTTGCAGTACATTTTGCATGGGGCAAAGAAACAAAATATAAGTAAAATATGCTCCTGAATCATATGTATATAGAAGGGGTGAATGCACATGTATGTACGTACAAAAATGTTAGTATTGGAGTAATTGTAACTTTCTTACATTTGGATGTACTTCCCCCGTTCGTAAATACACGTGTATTTATAGATTTTAATATGGGTTACATATGAAGCAAAATGAGTGAATCTACACTCTAAAATATGTCTATATTTATCTGTATGTAGCCCGTATTCAAATCTTTAAAAAAGAATTATATTTAGAAACAGAGGGAGTGTACTTTCTAAAACCAGAGAAATCACCACCGATGCTCTGATAGGTGGTTTCGGATGGTGGTTTTGCTCAGGTGAGGTGAGATGGGAAAGCACCAATGTGATAGCCATTCCATCGAACACTTTAGGTGCCCCTGTTAGCGTGCTCCCAGCGTACATGTCGACCGCTCCAAGACCTGCCACATGATGAACCTGGTGAGCACCAACGCGTGACTAACTCTACAGACTACTACACATGCTCCACAAAGCCTACCTCAACGGAAGCCACTGAAGGACGTACACGAGGAGCCGACCGGTAGCACACGTTCGCAACCGGCGTCACTGTCACGTTAGCACAACCTCGTGGAGATCATATACAACTCCAGCCTCCAGGGATTTTGGCTCTCGCAAGCACTTCATGGTGTGCAGCTGTGCGCGGTGCTGTAGTGCGACAACTTCAAGTACCACTCCCCGGAGTATGCGGTGCTGCCGCCACCACTATCAGTGGCGGACGACACGCTGCTCGCCTGTGGCGGCGGGGTGTTGTACTGGATGAGCGACCCGTCAGCAGGCTGTCATATTCCTTCGTCCCGCACCAGCCGTTATACCAGACAAGATGGAGGCCAATAACATGAACACCAGAGCGTGGGCGCAGCAACAGCGACCGGTGCCCATGTCCGAGCGGCCGGAGCCGCCGGACCTTGTCATCCCAATCCGCGTGCCCCATGGCCAACCGGGTTTTCGCGCCCGCGTTGAGGTCAAACTTGGACATGGCAGCAACTACCGCCATGTTTCCTTCTCCAACAGCTAGATCTAGAAGGAAGGAGTGACGCCGGAGAAATATCAAATCCAAATCTGCTTTATTGAGACCGTAACTACAACTAATCAGACATGAAACTCCGCCCAACTCAACTCCGGTGGTCACGGGAAGAGAGGGGAGGGGCCAACAGCGTGAAAATTGGGAGGGATTCTAGAAGAATATGTTTCGCCAGAGACTCGACGGTTGGCTTGGCACAACACATCTCAGCCCCAATCTCAGCCTTAGATTACAGATCAGACGGTACGTATGGCCCAAAGGCAGACACACCATCACCACCAACTCACATTTTTATAGGAGTAGAGATAACACCTTAGACACAAATCAACCAAAACCCTAATGTCACCTAGATACTCCATTGTCACCTCAAGTATCCGTGGCATGTTTATATGATATGCATCACACAATCTCAGATTCATCTATTCAACCAACACAAAGTACTTCAAAGAGTGCCCCAAAGTTTCTACCGGAGAGTCAAGACGAAAACGTGTGACAACCCCTACGCATAGGTTCATGGGTGGAACCCGCAAGTTGATCACCAAAACATATATCAAGTGGAAATCGTGATATCCCATTGTCACCACAGATAAGCATGGCAAGACATACATCAAGTGTTCTCAAATCCTTAAAGACTCAATTCGATAAGATAACTTCAAAGGGAAACCTCAATCCATTACAAGAGAGTAGAGGGGGAGAAACATCATAAGATCCAACTATAATAGCAAAGCTCGCGATACATCAAGATCGTATCACCTCAAACAGTACATAGCTACTGGTACATACCATCAGCCCCGAGGGTGAACTACTCCCTCCTCGTCATGGATAGCGTCGGGATGATGAAGATGGCCACCGGTGAGAGATCCCCCCTCTGACAGGGTGCCAGAATGGGCTCCCAAGAGGTTTTTGGTGGCTATAGAGGCTTGCGGCGGCGGAACTCCCGATCTATTGTTCACTTTGATGTTTTTAGGGTATATGGGAATATATAGGCGAAAGAAGTCGGTTAGGGGAGCCACAAGGGGCCCACGAGATAGGGGGCACACCCTGTAGGGGGAGGGGGGCGCCCCCACCCTCGTGGCCACCTCGAAGCTTCCTTGCCTTCAACTCCAAGTCTCCTGGATTGCTTCCGTTCCAAAAATAACGCTCCCGAAAGTTTCATTCCGTTTGGACTCCGTTTGATATTCCTTTTCTTCGAAACACTGAAATAGGCCAAAAAACAACAATATGGGTTGGGCCTCCGGTTAATAGGTTAGTCCCAAAAATAATATAAAACTGTATAATGAAGCGCATAAACTTTCAAAACAAATAATATAATAACATGAATGCTTCATAAACTATAGATACGTCGGAGATGTATCAGCATCCCCAAGCTTAATTCCTGCTCGTCCTCGAGTAGGTAAATGATAAAAGAAAGAATTTATGAAGTGTGAATGCTAGCAGGTGCACAAGTTTGATCAATGATAATTTCAATCACCTTTGCTAGCATGATTATATGTCATAACAGTAGTTCATCTCATAAAACTCCTCAAGATCAAGTAACAAGCTATTCACATGTTAAAGCATAGACCATAAACGTTCTTGAAAACTAGAAAACTTCATTCTCAGTCATCAAACAATTACAATTCATCTTATTTTCAGGAAGGGTCTATGTTAGAGCTTTGATTTAGCAAACTCCACATACTCAACTATCATATAGTCTTCTACAATTGCTGACACTCATGCAATACTTATGGTTATGGAGTTTTAAAGATAGGGGCTTATAGTGTTGCCTCCCAACGTATTCACCTTTGGGTGATGTCAACAATAATAGTTCATGCTCACTTACATCCAATTGGATATATATATTAGGATCTTTCCAACATGAGCTGCTTGCCAAAGGATAAAATGAAAAAGGGAAAGGTGAAGATCACCTTAACTCTTGCATAAAGTAAAAGACATAAAGTAAAATATAGGCCCTTCGCAGAGGGAAGCAGAGGTTGTCATGTGCTTTTACGGTTGGATGCACAAAATCCTACTGCAAAAGAACGTCACTTTATATTTCCACTTGTGATATGAACCTTTATTATGCAGTCCGTCGCTTTTATTACTTCCATATCACACGATCGTATAAAGCTTATTTTCTCCGCACTAATAAGTCATACATATTTACTGAGCAATTTTTATTGCTTGCAACATGACAACTTACTTGAAGGGTGAGGGAGTCGTGGATTTGGGGGTATCCTGACAGCCGGACTGTGTACAACGTCCGGACTATTGAAGCGTGAAGATACAAGGCACAAGACTTCGGCCCATGTCCGGATGGGACTTTCCTTGGCGTGGAAGGCAAGCATGGCGATCCGGATATTATGTTTCCTTCCTTGTAACCGACTCCATGTAAACCCTAGCCCTCTCCGGTGTCTATATAAACCGGAGAGGTTGGTCCTTAGAAGGTCGTTCACAATTACATTCATACCAGCATAGGCTAGCTCCTAGGGTTTAGCCTCTACGATATCGTGGTAGATCTACTCTTGTACTACCCATATCATCAATATTAATCAAGTAGGAAGTAGGGTTTTA
The DNA here is from genome assembly GCF_018294505.1 of Triticum aestivum. Classification (NCBI taxonomy): domain Eukaryota; kingdom Viridiplantae; phylum Streptophyta; class Magnoliopsida; order Poales; family Poaceae; genus Triticum; species Triticum aestivum. The sequence continues at coordinate 678,042,281 of NC_057803.1, forward strand.
CCTCCATCGAGAGGGCCCGAACCTGGGTAAACATCTGTGTCCCTTACTTCTTGTTACCATCAGCCTTGACGCACAGATTGGGACCCCCTACCTGAGATCCGCCGGTTTTGACACCGACATTGGTGCTTTCATTGAGAGTTCCTCTGTGACGTCGCCGTCAGGCTCGATGGTGCCTTCAATCGTCATTAACGATGCTGTCCAGGGTGAGACTTTCCTCCCCAGACAGATCTTCGTGTTCGGCGGCTTCGCGCTGCGGGCCAATTCGCTTGGCGACTTGGAGCAGATCAATAGCTATGCCCCCGACCATCAAATAAGGTTCGGAAACCTGAACTACATGGCGGATATCCGTGGAGACTTGATCTTCGACGGATTCGGGCTAGCGCCAGAAGCGCCGAACAGTCGTGATGAGCACGGCTTAGACCTGCTGTCAGATGTCGCTCGGGATATCATCCTGGCAGAAGCCTCGGATATAAATCCGGGACAGGCTGCTTCGCCTAAGGACGGAGGGCTGGACCCCGCCCCGTAGGCCGTACCTTCATCGGCGATGGAGTCAAACATAGGTTTCACCTCTGAGGGAACCTGCGACTCTAGACCCCCGGATTCATATCCGGACGCAAGTTCCAGTCCGCGCGCCCCCGAGCCCGCCGATCCTGGTCGGGCTCTGGTGATGGAGTTCACCGCGGCAGATGTTTTCCAGCACTCGCCCTTCGGCGACATGCTGGACTTATTGAAGTCTCTCTCCTTGTCAGGAGACTCTGGGCCGAACTATGTCCGGCTCGAGTGGGAAGCAGACAACGACGGAATTCGTTGCCCACCCACCACCCACTTAATTGCCACGATCGATGATCTAACCGACATGCTTGACTTCAACTCCGAAGACATCGACGGTATGGACGACAATGTAGGAGAATCACAGGAGCCACCGCTCACTGGGCGGTGGACGGCCACCTCCTCATATGATATATATATGGTGGATACTCCGAAGGAAACTAATGGTGACGAGGCAACGGAGGACAACCCCTCGGGAAGAAAATCAAAGAATGGGCGTCGTCGGCGCCGCTCCAAGCCCCGCCATAGCAACACCAGCCCCGGAGGCGAAAATAATCTGGATGGCGCCGAAGAGGAATATGACCCTTATCAGCCCGCCTTTGAGCAGGCCGAACAGGAAGACGAGCAGGTCATCCCAGAAGAACAGGCGACAAACGCATACCCGAAGGAGGACAACTACATGCCCCCTCCGAAGACGAGATCAGCCTCGGTGACGACGAGTTCGGCGTACCTGAGGATCCCGTGGAGCAGGAGCGCTTCAAGCGTAGGCTTATAGCCACTGCAAGGAGCCTGAAGAAGAAGCAGCAGCAACTACAAGCCGATCAAGACCTGCTCACAGATAGATGGACTGAAGTCCTGGCAGCCGAGGAATATGGACTCAAACGCCAAACGGCTGACCGGCCACCCCGTGGCCGTGACAAAACCGGATACCAGCCGGCACCCCCATGCCGATACACTACGGCTCAGGGCAACAGGCACGACCTGCAAGATGTTTTGGACAATAAAGCAAGACAGCCAAGATCGATCTACGGATCGAGGGGGCGCGCCCCAGCACGCGACGATGACCGTCACGCCGGATACATCATCAACAAATCCGGTCGGGCCGAACATAGCAACCCAGACCAATCCGACCTGCGTAGCCACATAGCCCGGCACAGAGGCGCCGCACACCCCCTCTGCTTCACGGACAAAGTAATGGATCATGAATTCCCAGAAGGGTTCAAACCCGTAAACATCAAATCATACAATGGCACAACAGACCCCGCAGTATGGATCGAAGATTTCCTTCTCCACATTCACATGGCCCGCGGGGATGATCTACATGCCATAAAGTATCTCCCCCTTAAGATCAAAGGACTAGCCCGACACTTCCAGGGCACATATGTGCGACCACATGACGCTGATGACCTGAGCCACATTACTCAACAGCCCGGAGAGTCAGCCCGCAAATTCTGGACTCAGTTCCTCACTAAAAAGAACCAAATAGTCGACTGTCCGGACGCCGAAGCCCTGGCGAGTTTTAAGCATAATATCCGTGACGAGTGGCTCGCTCGACACCTCGGCCAGGAAAAACCCAAGTCTATGGCAGCTCTCACAACCCTAATGACCCATTTTTGTGCGGGTGAGGATAGCTGGTTGGCTCGTAGCGGCACCACGCCGCATTCCGGCACTTCGGACGGTCGCGATGCTAACAGCAAGCCACTGCGCAACAGACATAAGAGACGGAACAACGACGACATCATGGAAGACACGGCAGTCAACGCCAGATTCAGCGGACCTAAATCCGGACAGCGGAAAAAGCCATTCAAAAGAAATAATCAGGGACCTCCAGTCTGGACCGCATCCTAGAGCGCTCATGCCAAATTCATGGCACACCGGACAAACCAGCCAAGCACACCAGTAGAGACTGCTAGGTGTTCAAACAGGTCGGCAAGATAAACGCCGAAAACAAGGAC
>NC_057803.1:678045031-678069225 GCF_018294505.1 Triticum aestivum
TCCCCCCCAGGTGAAAACGGTCAATATGACCCACATCCCCAAGCAGAAATGGAAGCGGGCATTATGGGACGTCTATGCGATGGAGCCAATCGCCCCTAAGTTCAACCCATGGTCAGCTTGTCCGATCACCTTTGACCGCAGGGATCACCCTACCAGCATCCGTCACGGCGGCTCATCCGCATTGGTCTTAGACCCCATCATTGACGGATTCCACCTCACACGTGTCCTTATGGACGGCGGCAGCAGCCGGAACCTGCTTTATCAGGACACAATGCGCAAGATGGACATTGATCCTTCAAGGATCAAGCCCACCAAAACCACCTTTAAAGGTGTTATTCCTGGAGTAGAGGCCTGCTGCATGGGTTCTATAACATTGGAAGTGGTCTTCGGATCCCCACACAACTTCAGGAGCGAAGAGCTGATCTTCGACATCGTCCCTTTCCGCAGTGGCTACCACGCACTATTCGGGCGGACCGCATTCGCAAGATTCAATGCGGTGCCACACTACGCATGTCTCAAGCTCAAGATGCCAGGACCGCGTGGGGTCATCACTGTCAACGGAAATATGGACCGCTCCCTTCGAACAGAAGATCATACGGCAGCCCTCGCAGCAGAAGTACAATGCGGCCTCCTCCGACAAACCAATTCGGCGACAACTTCGAGCACCGTCAAACGAGTCCGGAGCACCCCGCAACTGGATCAACACGAATGTCAAGATCATGATTAGCAGACCGGCCTCCGCTCAAGCCCCTCCAAAGCAGCATTCGTGCCATGCGTACACAATTACGCACTCAAGATACCTTGGGCATAGGCGGAGGCGCATCAACGACTCAGTCGATAATGCGGGTAACCGCTAAATACCTTCATACTATTCCCCTTTTACCTTTCAGGACACCGCGTTAGTGCAACATCCTCAGAAGAGCCGAATTGCCGGAATCATATGGAAGAGACACCCAAGAAGGCAAGAGACGTTGTGCGCGGAAGGAAATACCTAGGTGGAATCTATTTATGATCATTATACCTGCTTCATCTATCTGCACACGGCTTGCCCCCAGATAGGACATGTCAAATAGTCCTATTTTTATCTCTGCCTAATGCATCCATTGTAAACATATGCTTAAACATATTTTTCGTCAAATGGAGATTATATATAGCGTCAACTTATTATCCTTATTTGAGTATTTTTCTCTTATAAATGTTTATTTGGTATTACATCCGTACACCTTGGTACGGCCAGTTTGCCAGGGGCTTCTTATGACGCCCCGTAATATGGCAACTCAAAGTCCGAACACTTTCAATAGTGCGGCACCCCGAACTTATAGCACTATATGCATCAGCTCCGAATCATGTCTTGGGTCTACAGTTGGGATAGCCCGGCTCGCTTGTTTTGGTGCCTTACGTTCCGTTATATTGGCTAAGGTAGCGTAGGGAGAACTACTGCGATTGTGTCCCGGTTCTTCCGGACGAGCACCTCAGTAGAGAAAGCCGAAAACTGACCGGCATGATGTGGCGAGAGCTGGTCGCTGTTCGAGAGGTACTAAAATCCTTAAAGATTTTCCGCTTTAGTTGAAAAATCGGCTTTGTCCGACCAAGGCGTGTATAGCGCCCCAATTCAGCCTTCCGGATTCTAGGGGCTTCGCCGAAATTTAAAATTATAGACCTCTATGGCTAAGTGAAAGTTATAAAGCCGCATAGTCCGATTGCCTCGTTCGCTGCGCTGGACACCTCCTTAAGGGACCAAACATTTGGATAAAGAGTGTCCAGGTTTTCCACGAACACCCCAGTGCTAGTCACGCGGGGGCGGAAGCCGACGACTGGCCTACTTTCAGGATTTTATAAACAGCCGCACATAAGGTAATATTTTAAATAACAAAAGTGCTACATAGCGCAAGTAACTTCGTCCTTAAAATACAAACATGACAGAAGCGAATTCATTCAAAAATGGTTTCCTTGGTACATTCGTCAGCCACGAGACGAGCACCCTTCATAACACCATCATAGTACAGCTCGGGATGGTGATGCGCCTTGCCCTCCGGCGGTCCGTCCTTGACCAGCTTCTCCGCATCCATCTTGCCCCAATGCACTTTGACGCAGGCAAGGGCCCGGCGGGCACCCTCGATGCACACAGATCGCTTGATCACCTCAAGCCGCGGGCAGGCATCCACCATCCGCTCGATCAGGCCGAAGTAGCTACTGGGAACGAGCTCACCAGGCCACATCCGGACTATGAACCCTTTCATAGCCAGTTCGCCGCCCTGTGGAGTTCGACCAACTGCTTCAGTTGGTCACTCAGAGGCATCGGGTGTTCGGCCCCAGCATACTGGGACCAGAACAACTTCTCCGTTGAGTTCCTCTCCCACGCACGGTTGAACTCCGCAACATCTGATACGCTGCGTGGCAGATCTGCGAATGCCCCTGGAGAACTCCGAATTCGAGTAAGTAATAGAAACGCCTCCTCCATATGTTTGCTTTGCATAAAGAACTTCTTACCCGCTGCTATCTTCTTGGCCTCCTGGATCTCCTGCTGTGCTTTTTCGGCTTCGGCTATGGCATCTTTTAAGCTCATAAGGGCCTTCACAAGCTCGGCCTCTTTGGCCTTGAGATCATTCTCCATGGACTCACATTTCTTGCCGAGGTCCTGGAGCTCCTGCTGTACCTCACCTACCCTAGCACTTTGCTTTTCGCGCTCCTTACATTCCGAGGCCGCCTTGTCTTCGGCCTCGGATAGGGCCTTCCTTAGGGCCGCCACTTTGGCGGGGGCCCCTGTTACACGGTCACGACACTTAGTTGTTAGACCCACCAATTCTGCCTATCCTTAAATACATAAGAACGGGAATTACTTACCCTTGTTCTCTTCGAGCTGCCTCTTCGCGAGGTCGAGCTCCCCCTGCGCCTGCTCCAGGTCCCGCTTCAGATCGGCAACCTCGGCAGTACGGGCAGCAGCAGCAAGCAGCACAGCCTGCTTATTCAAAATAATACTTATGATTAGACTCCTGTGGATTTTAATTGACCCTCTGCTCGGCTTTTCCTTCCGAACGCCAAACAGAATATCAGGGGCTACTACCTAATGGGTGGTAATTTTATACATATTTATTACTTACCTCGAAGCCTGTTAAGAGGCTGGTGCAAGCTTCGGTTAGTCCGCTCTTGGCGGACGAAACCTTCTGAATCACCGTAATCATAAGAGTACGGTGCCCTTCGTCCAGGGAAGCGCAACAAAGTGCTTCCAGCAGACCGTCCGGCGCTCCATGTGCAACAGAAGTCCGCGACACAGACGGCTCGCCCTCCTTAGCGAGGGGTCGCCTGCCTGAGTCCGGAACCATCGAAGGTTCCAGAATTGTGTTCGGCTCAGAGCCCGGCTGGCCATGGCTCTTGTCGACACGATCCACGGGGATCTTGAACCCCGCATGTCCGACCTCTGGGACCCTGCCTCGGGGCGTCTTCAGAGTCACGTCCCCCCGCTCTGGGAGCCTTTGGGACAACACTTCCGTGTCGTCCGCGGGTTGAGGAGTGGTGGCCGTCGGAAGCGAATTCATCTCGGAATTGCTCAGGGACCCGGAGGAGGATACCTCGGGGTGATCCCTGGCTGGACTGCACACATATGTTCGGCATTATAAATACAAAAACTGTGAGGTGAAGTCATGATAGAGTGCAAACACTTACGATCGTGCTAGGGGCTTCCCCCTGGGAAACCACCCCTCCTCGCTGAGAGTGGCCGTGGCGGAGTAGTCCGGAAGGGGCCCCTTCCCCTTCTTGGACGCCCCGGCCTCCCTCCTGGGTGGCTTTTCTCTTCTTCTCCCCCCCGGTGGGGGAAGGTAGGATCTCCTCCTGATTCCCCCCGCCTCCGTAGGAGGAATCCGACTCGTTGTCATCGGACGACAGGGGATTTACGGCCCTACGCCGAGGACCTTTTCCGGCCCCCGGGTCCGCCCCCTCGGACCCCTCATCCTTTCCGGATGGGGCGTCCTCTTCTTCTTCCTCCTCCCCTTCGTGGGAGGAGTCTGCCTTGTCGTCTTCGGACAAGGCTTCCGGCACAACCTTGCGCCGGAGACCCTTTCGGATCCCCGGGGCCTTCTTCTCCGGCACCTTGTACGGCGCCAGGACCAGCATCTCCATCAGGAGAACATCTGCTGGGTCTTCTAGCAGCAGAGCCGGGTAGTAAACCTGCTCCGCTGTCTCTACATAGTCCTGAAGCAAATATGCACAACTTCTTAAGGCACTCCCATGAATGTATCGGGAAGAACTGGGTCCGGTGTCAGTCTGAGAAGTCACCGGCCTAGGAGCCCGCGCGGCGTGAAGCCCGCGGTCCTCGGATGTTGGAGGAGATACTTCGGAGGCCTTGAACAACACCTTCCATGCGCCTTGGTGCGTCATGTCATAGAGCTTCTGGAGCGTCCGGTGTTCGGTTGGGACGAACTCCCACAGATTGACCGCCCGCCTCTGGCAGGGCAGGATCCGGCGAACGAGCATGACCTGGATCACGTTGACAAGCTTGATGTTCTTGTCCTTCATTCTTTTGATGCATGTCTGGAGTCCGGCCAGCTCCGTGGAATCTCCCCAGGACATGCCCTTCTTCTTCCAGGAGGTGAGCCGCATGGGGCCTCCGGATCGGAACTCGGGGGCCGCTGCCCAGTTGGCGCCGCGCGGCTCGGTGATGTAGAACCACCCCGATTGCCATCCTTTTACGGTCTCCGCAAAGGAGCCATCGAGCCATGTGACGTTAGGCATTATGCCCACCATGGCCCCTCTGCACTCCGTTTATTGGCCGCTTACAACCTTCGGCTTCACGCATAAGGTTTGCAGCCATAGGCCGAAGTGAGGCCGGATGTGGAGGAAGGCCTCGCATATGACGATGAATGCCGAGATGTTGAGGACGAAATTTGGGGCTAGATCATGGAAATCTAGCCCATAGTAGAATATAAGCCCGTGGACAAAGGGATGGAGTGGGAATCCTAGTCTACGGATGAAGTGGGCGACGAATACGACCCTCTCGTGGGGTCCTGGGGTCGGAATGACCTGCCCGGCGTCTGGTAGATGGTGCTCTATGTCCGCGGCCAAGTATCCGGCCGCCCGAAGATTGGTGATGTGCTTCTCCTTGACGGCGGAAGCCACCCACTTGCCTCCTGCTCCGGATATGTTTAGCTATGCGGGGAAGACTTGGGCTTGGGTGCTGGAGCTCGAGGGGGCAAGAGTGGGCAAAGGAGGAAGAAGGCGTGGGTGAAAATGGGGGAATCTTATCCCTTTATAGAGGCGTCGGAAGCGGTGCGCCTCCCCACTTGCCCGTTGGGAATCGCTTGTTTCCCAAGCGCCACGGTTAATGGCACGATTAAATTACCCAGGCCCATATTGATGAGAATCACGTGATAAGGGGACACGATCTCTGCTTCAACAAGACGTGTCAAAGAAACCGCCTTGTAATATGCGATGTAGCTGGTTGTGGGAAAACAGATCGAATAATGATCCGACCGTAATAACATGTCACGTCATCGGAAAAAGTTGTCAGCAGATTGCATTTGTGAAATATCATTCTCTCTACAGTGGCATATGAAGATCATCTTGCAGATCCGGACACGGTCTACGTGTTCGATAACCACTTTGGAGTATTCGGAGGAGGAACCTGCCTTGCAATACCGAAGACAATACCGCGTGCCGGACTCATCATCATTGAAGCCTGGTTCAGGGGCTACTGAGGAAGTCCTAGATTTGGGGGTATCCGGACAGCCGGACTATGTACAACATCCGGACTATTGAAGCGTGAAGATAGAAGACTCAAGACTTCGGCCCGTGTCCAGATGGGACTTTCCTTGGCGTGGAAGGCAAGCTTGGCGATCCGGATATTATGTTTCCTTCCTTGTAACCGACTCCATGTAAACCTAGCCCTCTTTCGTGTCTATATAAACCGGAGAGGTTTGTCCTTACAAGGCCGATCACAATTACATTCATACCATCATAGGCTAGCTCCTAGGATTTAGCCTCTACGATCTCGTGGTAGATCTACCCTTGTACTACCCATATCATCAATATTAATCAAGCAATAAGTAGGGTTTTACCTCCATCGAGAGGGCCCGAACCTGGGTAAACATCTGTGTCCCTTATTTCTTGTTACCATCAGCCTTGACGCACAGATCGGGACCCCCTACCTGAGATCTGCCGGTTTTGACACCGACAAAGGGTCTTACTCAATCCATAGGTAGGTATGGTGGACTCTCATGTCAAAACTGGGTTTAAGGATATTTGGAAGCACAAGTAGTATCTCTACTTGGTGCAAGGAATTTGGCTAGCAAGAGGGGTAAAGACAAGCTCAACATGTTGGATGATCCATGACAATATACTTTAACTAAGATGTGAGAAAACATAACCCATTAGGTTGTCTTCCTTGTCCAACATCAACTCTTTAGCATGTCATACTTAATGAGTGCTCACAATTATAAAAGATGTCCAAGATAGTATATTTGTATGTGAAATCTCTCTTCCTCCAATATTCTTTCATGAATTGTTCAAATGACCAATACAATGCTTGCTAACCTTCAATAAATTTACAACCTCTACTTCTTAGATGTGAAGTTATTACTCCCCATGGGATAAGAAAAAGAAACATATATAATTTCAGATTTATGACATTCAACTTTTCAACCATTTACTCATAGGATATAAGTGAAGCACACGAGTAAATGACAAACTACTCCAAAAAGATATAAATGAAGATCAATGTGTAGTTAAATAATTATGTAACTATGTGAAGACTCTCTATCATTTAAGAATTTCAGATCTTGGTATTTTATTCAAATAGCAAGCAAAACAAAATAAAATGGTATTGCAAGGATAGCACGACTCATGTGATGAAGCAAAAACTTAGGCTCAACTGATACTAACCGATAATTGTTGAAGAAGAAAGGTGGGATGCCTACCGGGGCATCCCCAAGCTTAGACGCTTGAGACTTCTTGAAATATTATATTGGGGTGCCTTGGGAATCCCCAAGCTTGAGCTTTTGTGTCTCCTTAATTCCTTTTATATCTCGGTTTCCTAAATCTCAAAAACTTCATCCACAACAAACTCAACAAGAACTCGTGAGATAAGTTAGTATAAACCAATGCAAAAACCTTATCATTTTGTACTGTAACAAATCACTAAAATTATTATTCAACATTGCATACTAAATGTCTCTGCATATTTAATACTCCTATCCTCAAATAGAATCATTAAATAAGCAAACATATGCAAACATAACAGCAATCTGCCAAAACAGTACAGTCTGTAAAGAATGCAAGATTCATCATACTTCCCTAACTCCAAAAATTCTGAGAAAAATAATACGCTGTATAAGATTTATCAGAGCTCAGTATTCAAAAAGTTTCAACATTATATCATTCTCTGACTTTTCTAGGGAATTTTTGCAACAGCGGTAAACTTTCTGTTTTCAAACAACAACATGTATACTAGCCAAATAAGCATGGTAAAGGCTATCTTTGACATTTTTATTATATAGATGCAAAACATTATTCTAAATAACAGCAAGAAAATACTAACAAAATAAAATGACGCTCCAAGCAAAACACATATCATGTGGCGAATAAAAATATAGCTCCAAGTAAAGTTACCGATGAACGAAGATGAAAGAGGGGATGCCATCCGGGGCATCCCCAAGCTTAGGCTCTTGGTTGTCCTTGAATATTACCTTGGGGTGCCTTGGGCATCCCCAAGCTTAGGATCTTTCCACTCCTTATTCCATAGTCCATCGAATATTTACCCAAAACTTGAAAACTTCACAACACAAAACTCAACAGAAAACTCGTAAGCTCCGTTAGTATAAGAAAGTAAAGCCACCACTTATGTACTGTAATGAACTCATTCTAAATTCATATTGGTGTAATATCTACTGTATTCCAACTTCTGTATGGTTCATACCCTCTGATAGTACTCATAGATTCATCAAAATAAGCAAACTATACATAGAAAACAGAATCTGTCAAAAACAGAACAGTCTGTAGTAATCTGTAACAAACGTATACTTCTGGAACTCAAAAAATACCACCAAATTAGGAAGTCCTAGGAAATTCATGTACCAATCCAGAACAGAAAGAATCAGATCAAAATCTCATTTCGGTGAATTATGAAAACTAATTTACTGGGTGCAAAAGTTTCTGATTTTCAGCAGGATCAACACAACTATCACCGTAAGCTATCCCAAAGGTCTTACTTGGCACTTTATTGAAGCAAAAGCTATAAAACATGATTACTATAGTAGCATAACCATGTGAACACACAAAAACAGTAAGGGTAAATATTGGGTTGTCTCCCAACAAACGCTTTTCTTTTATGCCTTTCTAGCTAGGCATGATGATGACAATGATGCTCACATAAAAGTTAAGAATTGAAACATAACGGGAGCATCATGAAGCATATGACTAGCACATTTAAGTATGCATAGGGATTTTGTGAGCAAACAACTTATGAGAACAATAATGAACTAGCATAGGAAGGCAAAACAAGCATTACTTCAAGATTTTAAGCACATAGAGAGGAAACTTGATATTATTGCAATTCCTACAAGCATATGTTCCTCCCTCATAATAATTTTTAGTAGCATCATGAATGAATTCAACAATATAACCAGCACCTAAAGCATTATTTTCATGATCTACTTGCATAGAAAATTTTCTACTCTCCACATAAGCAAAACTCTTCTCATTCGGAATAGTGGGAGTATCATAAGAGACTCGAATGCTAAAGATAGTTTCCTCATTAAAAAAGTAATGTTCAGAAAAAAGGTCATCATAATCATGACAAGTTTTATAAATATAATCATCACTAATTTTTATAGCATAAGTTTCATCACAATAATCATCATAAGTAGCAACTTTGTTCTCATCATAATCGATTGAAACCTCTTCCAAGATAGTGGAATCATCACTAAATAAAGTTGACACTCTTCCAAATCCACTTTCATATTCATCACAATAAGATTCAACATCCTCCAAAATAGTGGGATCACTACTTCCTGAAGTTGACACTCTTCCAAACCCACTTTCATCAATATAATCATCATAGGTAAGAGGCATGCTATCATCATAACAACTTTGCATATCAAAACTTGGGATGCTAAAAATATCATCTTCATTAAACGTAGCATCCCCAAGCTTGGGCCTTTTCATATCATAAGCATAATAACTCTCATCACTAATAGTATGGATAGCACCAATAGTCTAGCAATTATAATCATCACAATGAGTGGTAGGTGCAACTTCATTTGGGAGGGATACCTTTTTACCTTTGTTGCTCCTTATTTTATTTTTCTTATTCACATTATGTGTGGGTTCAACCTTCTTCTCTAAGCTCCTTATTGATGAGATTGGTTGAATAGAAAGCTCCTCCTTGTTACCTGATTCATCGTAAGAAATAATAGGAGGATATTGGGTAGTCCATTCCCTTTATTAGTATTCTCTTCATCTTCTATTTGCTTTATTTTCTTTAGGTAATTGGCAATATAAGGATTTTCAATGCAATTCACCGCACAATACATATAAATTTCCTCTAGATCAATATCAAGAAAATTCTCAAGATTAAATTCTGGAATATGCTTAGTTGCACATTTCAATTCTTCATAACCCAAAAGCAAACTAAGTTCATTATGATGTGCAAGGGAAATCAAATCATCACAATTTTTGGACATGATTCGATCATGAGACAATTTGCATCAGAGATTTAAAATGACCATGTTCATTGCAAAGTTCACAAGTACGGTAAAGATATCTTAAATTTTCAGCACTAACATTAAGCCTTTCTTGCAACCATTTAGTTTCTAAATGCTTATGCCTCTTGCAATATCTATTTTCCCTATTTGGTGTGTACTTGCAAACCCAATTCACTCCACAAAAAATGACATGTTTATAGGAGACATTTTCATCATAACAAGTGCAATCATCATTAGTACTATGGATATTAAAGGAGTACATACTAACAACATTGCAATCATGCTCATCATTCAAAGATTTAGTATCAAACATTTTACAGACTTCTTCTTCTAGCACTTGAGCACAATTTTCCTTTTCATCATACTTACGAAAGATATTAAAAAGATGAAGCATAAGAGGAAAACTCAATTCCATTTTTTGTAGTTTTTTTTATAAACTAAACTAGTGATAAAACAAGAAACAAAAAGATTCGATTGCAAGATCTAAAGATACACCTTCAAGCACTCACCTCCCCGGCAACAGCGCCATAAAAGAGCTTGATGTCTACTACACAACCTTCTTCTTGTAGACGTTGTTGGGCCTCCAAGTGCAGAGGTTTGTAGGACAGTAGAAAATTTCCCTCAAGTAGATGACCTAAGGTTTATCACTCCGTGGGAGGCGTAGGATGAAGATGGTCTCTCTCAACCAACCCTGCAACCAAATAACAAAGAGTCTCTTGTGTCCTCAACACACCCAATACAATGGCAAATTGTATAGGTGCACTAGTTCGGCGAAGAGATGGTGATACAAGTGCAATATGGATGGTAGATATAGGTTTTGTAATCTGAAAATATAAAAACAGCAAGGTAACTAATGATAAAAGTGAGCGTAAACGGTATTGCAATGCTAGGAAACAAGGCCTAGGGTTCATACTTTCACTAGTGCAAGTTCTCTCAACAATAATAACATAATTGGATCGTATAACTATCCCTCAACATGCAACAAAGAGTCACTCCAAAGCCACTAATAGTGGAGAACAAACGAAGAGATTATGGTAGGGTATGAAACCACCTCAAAGTTATCCTTTCTGTTCTATCTATTCAAGAGTCCTTAGTAAAATAACACGAAGCTATTCTTTCCGTTCAATCTATCATAGAGTTCATACTAGAATAACACCTTAAGACACAAATCAACCAAAACCATAATGTCACCTAGATACTCCATTGTCACCTCAAGTATCCATGGGCATGATTATACGATGTGCATCACACAATATCAGGTTCATCTATTCCACCAACACAAAGTACTTTAAAGAGTGCCCCAAAGTTTCTACCGGAGAGTCAAGACGAAAACGTGTGCCAACCCCTATGCATAGGTTCATGGGTGGAACCCGCAAGTTGATCACCAAAACATACATCAAGTGGATCACGTGATATCCCATTGTCACCACAGATAAGCACGGCAAGACATACATCAAGTGTTCTCAAATCCTTAAAGACTCAATCCGATAAGATAACTTCAAAGGGAAAACTCAATCCATTACAAGAGAGTAGAGGGGGAGAAACATCATAAGATCCAACTAGAATAGCAAAGCTCACGATACATCAAGATCGTATCACCTCAAGAACACGAGAGAGAGAGAGAGAGATCAAACACATAGCTACTCGTACATACCCTCATCCCCGACGGTGAACTACTCCCTCCTTGTCATGGATAGCACCGGGATGATGAAGATGGCCACCGGTGAGGGATCCCCCCCTCCGGCAGGGTGCCAGAACGGGCTCCCGAGAGGTTTTTGGTGGCTACAGAGGCTTGCGGCGGCGGAACTCCTGATCTATTGTTGGCTTCAATGTTTTTAGGGTATATGGGAGTATATAGGCGAAAGAAGTCAGTCAGGGGAGCCACGAGGGGCCCACGAGACAGGGGGCGCACCCAGTGGGGGGCGCCCCCACCCTCATGGCCACCTCAAAGCTTCCTTACCTTCAACTCCAAGTATCCTGGATTGCTTCCGTTCCAAAAATAACGCTCCCGAAGGTTTCATTCCGTTTGGACTCCGTTTGATATTCCTTTTCTCCGAAACACTGAAATAGGCAAGAAAACAACAATTTGGGCTGGGCCTCCGGTTAATAGGTTAGTCCCAAAAATAATATAAAAGTGTATAATAAAGCCCATAAACATTCAAAACAGATAATATAATAGCATGAATGCTTCATAAATTATAGATACGTTGGAGACGTATCATTCAACAATATGGAAAATAGATGCAATATAATGGAAAAGGGACCCGAGGGCCATAGGTTTTCTCTAGTGGCTGCTCTTGAGATAGCATGTATTACGGTGGGTGAACAAATTACTGTGGAGCAATTGATAGAAAAGCGCATAATTATGATGACATCTAAGGGAATGATCATGAACATAGGCATCACGTCTGTGTCAAGTAGACCGAAACGATTCTATCTACTACTATTACTCCACACATCGACCGCTATCCAGCATGCATCTAGAGTATTAAGTTCATAAGAACGGAGTAACGCATTAAGCAAGATGACATGATGTAGAGGGATAAACTCAAGAAATATGACATAAACCCCATCTTTTTATCCTCGATGGCAACAATGCAATATGTGCCTTGCTGCCCCTACTGTCATTGGGAAAGGACACCGCAAGATTGAATCCGAAGCTAAGCACTTCTCCCATGGCAAGAAAGATCAATCTAGTATGCAAAACTAAACCCATAATTCGAAGAGACTTGCAAAGATATCAAATCATGCATGTAAGAATTCAGAGAAGAACCAAATAATATTGATAGATAATCTTAATAATAAATCCCCAATTCATCAGATCTTGGCAAACACACCGAAAAAGAGTGTTACATCGAATAGATCTCCAAGAACATCGAGGAGAACTTTGTATTGAGAATCAATGAGAGAGAAGAAGCCATCTAGCTAATAACTATGGAACCAAAGGTCCGTGGTAAACTACTCACGCTTTATCGGAGAGGCAATGGTGTTTGATGTAGAAGCCCTCCGAGATCGATTCCCCCTCCGGCAGATCACCGGAAAAGTCCCCAAGATGGGATCTCACGGGTACAGAAGGTTGCGGTGGTGGAAAAGTGGTTTCGTGGCTCTCCCTGATGTTTTTAGGTATAAGAGTATATATAGGCGAAAGAACTAGGTCAATGGAGCTATGAGGGGGCCACGAGGGTGGGGGGCGCGCCTACCCCCCCCTAGGCGCACCTTCCTGCCTCGTCGATGCCTTGTTGCGTCTCTGACTTCAACTCTAAGTCTTCTGATTTGCTTTCAGTCCAAGAAAGATCATCGTGAAGGGTTCATTCCGTTTGGACTCCGTTTGGTATTCCTTTTCTGCACAACTCTAAAATAGGCAAAAAACAGAAACTGGCACTGGGCCTCTGGTTAATAGGTTAGTCCCAAAAATAATATAAAAGAGCATATTAAAGCTCCAAAATAGATAATATAATTGCATGGAACAATCGAAAATTATAGATACATTGGAGACATATCAGTGGCTAACCTAGCGGTGCATCAAGGACATAATTCTCCCCAGTCCGTGTGGTTGCTACCATCATCTTTAAACTTAGCTTTCTCTCGGAAGGCATTAAAATTTAAGGGAACGGTAGCACGGGCCATTGATCTACAACATAGATATTCAAAAACTATCAGGACTAAGTTCATGATAAATTAAGTTCAATTAATCATATTACTTAAGAACTCCCACTTAGATAGACATCCCTCAAGTCATCTAAATGATACGTGATCCAAATCAACTAAACCATGCCCGATCATCACGTGAGATGGAGTAGTCATTAATGATGAACATCTTTATGTTAATCATATCTACTATATGATTCACGTTCGACCTTTCGGTCTCCAGTGTTCCGAGGCCATGTCTGTACATGCTAGGATCATCAAGTTTAACCCGAGTATTCTGCATGCGCAAAACTATCTTGCACCTGTTATATGTGAACATAGAGCCTATCGCACCCGATCATCACGTGATGTCTCAGCACGAAGAACTGTCGCAACGGTGCATACTCGGGGAGAACACTTACACCTTGAAATTTAGTTAAGGGATCATCTTATAATGCTACCGCCGTACTAAGCAAAATAAGATGGATAAAGATAAACATCACATGCAATCAAAATATGTGAACATGATATGGCCATCCTCATCTTGTGCTTTTGATCTCCATCTCCAAAGCATCGTCATGATCTCCATTGTCACCGGATTGACACCTTGATTTCCATCATAGCATCGTGGTCGTCTCGCCAACTATTGCTTCTACAACTATCGCTACTGCTTAGTGATAAAGTAAATCAATTACATGGCGTTTGCATTTCATACAATAAAGCGACAACCATAAGGCTCCTTCCAGTTGCCGATAACTTTTACAAAACATGATCATCTCATACAATAACGTATATCCCATCATGTATTGACCATATCACATCACAAGCATGCCCTGCAAAAACAAGTTAGACGTCCTCTACTTTGTTGTTGCAAGTTTTACGTGGCTGCTATGGGCTTCTAGCAAGACCGTTCTTACCTTTGGCACAAAACCACAACAGTGATTTATCAAGTTTGCTGTTTTAACCTTCAACAAGGACCGACCACAGTCAAATTCGATTCAACTAAAGTAGGAGAAACACACACCCGCCAGCCACCTTTATACAAAACTAGTTGCATGTCTGTCGGTGGAACCGGCATGACGACACTACACCTGCCACGGTTGCTCTATGCAAGCAGCAGAACAACACGAAGCAGAGGAATACTTCTAGCAGCGGGACAACGATGAAGGTGGGGAACTCCACTCCGCAGGGACTCTGGCTGGGAAACGGTCTAGCTCGCACGAACGAAAACTTCGACAAGCAATCAATCAATCACGACATCACCTGCAATTTGGCATGACACACCAGGTCAGTACATTGAATGTACTTGCAAGCTCACGACAACAAAAAGCATCAAGGCAAAACAACAACATAGCATTTAACATGTTAATTATGAATAACTACTATGAGGTGGAAGCAACTATTAAGCATGATACTACTATGATTACTGCTGAACCAACATCTAAAGAACCATCTCACTCTTGGCTATCCATCCAAGCAATAAATCACCTCGATCAGCTTGTGATCAATGCCTCCACGTGATCACCGCATGACCACATCACAAACAGAAGGATCATAATCGAGATCATCCCAACATCATCATCAACATCCTGCCAGACTGTTACTGCTCACAATATCAACATATAAATCACCTAAAAGTCATTTCGTCATGTGAGTGTTGATCAAATGGTGTGACCTAGTACAAACTTGTGCCCATGACAGAGGATGCAGCTATCGATAGATTAAACACACTCTGCAGAGGTTAGCACACTGTACCTACATCACAGATCCCATGGCCTCGTACTCCCATTCGGGTAGACCAATGGCGTTCCGACAAAACCAATCTACTGCCATGACACTCTCCCGGCCACTTTGACCAACTCCCCTTTGGGATCAGTCCTGGGTGGCCCTGATGTCACCTCGTGACACCCAATGGCCGCCATCGTGGCAAACCAAAAATGGTCCCAAACGGGGACAAAAGCGCGCTGATACGTCTCCAACATATCTATAATTTTTTATTGTTCCATGCCATTATATTATCTGTTTTGGATGTTTTATATGCATTTATATGCTATTTTATATTATTTTTGGGACTAACCTATTAACCTAGAGCCCAGTGCCAGTTTTTGTTTTTTTTGCCTGTTTCAGAGTTTCACAGAAAAGGAATACCAAATGGAGTCTAAACGGAATAAAACTTTCACAATGATCTTTCTTGGACCAGAAACAAACCAAGAGACTTGGGGATTAAGTCGGAGAAGCAATGAGGCAGCCACGAGGGTGGAGGGTGTACCCAGGGGGTAGGACGCGCCCCCTACCTCGTGGGCCCCTTGGAGGTCTCCTGACCTAATTCTTTCTCCCATATATACTCTTATATCCCAGAACCATTAGGGGGAGCCACGAAAACACTTCTCCACTGCCACAAACTTCTCTACTAGTGAGATCCCATCTAGGGACCTTTTTTGGCGTCTTGCCGGAGGGGGATTCGATCACGGAGGGCTTCTACATCAACGCCATTACCCTTCCGATGAAGCGTGAGTAGTTTACCACAGACTTACGGGTCCATAGCTAGTTGCTAGATGGCTTATTCTCTCTCTTTGATTCTCAATACCATGTTCTCCTCGATGTTCTTGGAGATCTATTCGATGTAATACTCTTTTGCGGCGTGTTTGCCGAGATCCGATGAATTGTGGATTTATGATCAGATCATCTATGAATATTATTTGAGTCTTCTCTGAATTCTTAAATGCATGATTTGATATCTTTGGAAGTCTCTTCGAATTATCATTTTAGTTTGGCCTACTAGATTGGTTTTTCTTGCAATGGGAGAAGTGCTTAGCTATGGGTTCAATCTTCCGGTGCACTTTCCTAGTGACAGTAGGGGCAGCAAGGCACGTACTGTATTGTTGCCATCGAGGATAAAAGGATGGGGTTTTCATCATATTGCTTGAGTTAATTCCTCTACATCATGTCATATTACTTAATGCATTATCTGTTCTTCATGAACTTAATACTCTAGATGTAGGCAGGAGTCGGTTGATGTGTGGAGTAATAGTAGTAGATGCAGAATCATTTCGGTCTACTTGACACGGACGTAATGCCTATGTTCATGATCATTGCCTTAGATATCTTCATAATTATGCACTCTTCTATCAATTTCTTGGTAGTAATTTGTTCACCCATCGTATTGTTTGCTATCTTGAGAGAAGCCACTAGTGAAACCTATGGCCTCCGGATCTCTTTTCCATCATACTAGTTTCTGATATACTATTTTGAAATCTTTTACTTTCCGATCTATAAACCAAAAATACGAAAAATATTTACTTTACCGCTTATCTATCTCTATCAGATCTCACTTTTGCAATTAACTATGAAGGGATTGACAACCCCTTTATCGCGTTAGTGCAATTTTGTTGATTGTTTGTGCAGGTCTTCGGTGACTTGTGCATTGTCTCCTACTGGATTGATACCTTGGTTCTCAAACCGAGGGAAATACTTACTCTACTATGCTACATCACCCTTTCCTCTTCAAGGAAAAAACCAACGCAAGCTCAAGCAGTAGCAGGAAGAATTTTTGGCGCCATTGTCGGGGAGATCTACGCCAAGTCAAGACATACCAAGTACCCATCATAAACTTTCATCTCCTGCATTACATTATTCGCCATTCGCCTCTCATTTTCCTTTCGCCCACCTCTAAACGATTTTCAAAAAGATTTGCCTTTTCTTTGCCCCTCTTGCGTTCGTCTTCTTCGCGTGCTTCTTGAGTGCTTGTTTGCTAGTTTGGTTTATTGACATTATGTCTGAACTGGGGAGGTTATCATTGAAAATCTTGAGGAAAGGTTCGAATCTTGTTCTTTGGACCATGAAACTGAAACTCCTCATAATTACAAAACAAAAATCTTTCGCATGGGGAAGGTAATATTATTGGGAAAGTGTTATTCAAGAATTCTTTGATTGTGCAGCATCCATGCCTATTAATAAAAGGTCTATTCTTCTTGAGACCAACTGCTATGCAGATGCCATTGTTATGCTTGTTGAAAAATTAGAAAGAAAATTTGTGCATATTCCTGCTTTGCAAAAGGTGTTTTATGAACTTCCCAACATTAATCATCCTATAACTAAAAAGATTGCCACTATCATCCTTATGCATGAATTTGATTTTATAATACAAGAGGCTAGGAATATTTTTGCTTGCTACAAAAAGGATGTTGAACACCCTCCGATTATAGATATTCGTCTTGATAAGGAAACTATGTGTAGTTTGGAATCTAGGGATTATCAATCTTACAGTGAAAATCTTAGGACGAGAGTTCCCTATTCAGAAATCTCTCAATCTTTGTTTCTTGAGGCTTTTGAGGAGTTTGATTGGATTACTAGGGGAATTTATGTTGGATTTAATAGGGATTGGATGAATAAAATGGTGAAGGAACCCATTAGAAACGAGCTACATATTTAATATGATGATATATATGGCGATGACACTACTAGGAAAAGGCCTACTAATGGCGCACCAGTTTTTCCTACTAATGGAGCACTACTGGTGCGCCATTAGTATCACGCCACTAGTATTTTTTACTAATGGCGCACCACTGGTGCGCCATTAGTATCAGGTATACTAATGGCGCACCATGCAGTGCGCCATTAGTATGGAACACCATGCGCCATTAGTATCAGGTATACTAATGGCGCACCATGCAGTGCGCCATTAGTATGGAACACCATGCGCCATTAGTATGCCTCCCAGGGGGCCATACGTAACCATGTGCTTTGTCATACTAATGGCGCACTCTGTAGTGATGCGCCATTAGTATCCTTTGGCATACTAATGGCGCACCTTGAGGTGATGCGCCATTAGTATGAATATTAGGTTTTATTTTTTTTAATTTTCTGACTTTTGCACATGTTACAAAATATATTATTGGACAGAATATAGATAGCAGCACACAGCAACAGCAGATTCATCAAATACAATAGAAGATTAGTCTCCGAATACAATTCATCATATTAGTGTCCGAATTCAAAAGACCGAACAAAGATAAAACATTACAAGTCTCAAGACCACGAGTATCGAGTTTGTCTTCACATTACAAGTCGATATCGATCATCTAAACTACCATCACATAGAAGAGAGCTGCGGTCATCACGATGAGCATCATCGTGATCAAACTGGTCTTCATCCGGTTCCTCCAACGCTCCCTCCTCTCTCCCGCTAGATAGCGGGCGTATCTAGATTCCGCCTCCGTCCTAGTGGTGTACCCTTTGTAACTGTTACCACTGAAACGGTGAACCTGTCTCCGACACTCCTCCCAGTCGTCATAGACTCCGGGAACCTTACCCTTGTACACGACATACGACGGCATCTCTATGCACAAGCCAAACAACAGACAATACATAAGCAATATGTAAGTATGCAACAAAAGGATCGGAAGAGAAAAGCAAGACATTAATAGCACGATTCAGGTTCCTACTAATAAATAGCATCGATTACATCTAAGTTGAACGACTGTCCAAACCAAAGAGACATACGAATTCATTAAAGTTTAATTACAACATGAGCCAATTAATGTTTCAGAACTACACATCACTACTTTTGACTCGACTCATGGGACAGGAACGTGGATGAAGCCGCCGTCTGTCGTGATGGTCATGAAATCACGGTCGTTGTCAGCCTACATTTGTAGCGTTCCGTCTATCTCACTGTTGGACGGTTGATATCTAAGGAAGAACTGCCCTGAGGTATGAAGGACATCTTGATGGATGATGTCCGCAAACTCCGACTGGATGCGAAAGAATTCTTGTATGATGTCCGCGTCCTGGATTGCCGACAAGCTCGCGGCCCAATCTTTGAGATTATCTGGTAGCAGAAGGTGATGATGGTCCCTTACGATCGCCCGCATATGATGGAGGGCGTAGTACGCATCCTTCTGACCGCCAGGCGGCTGCTTGACGCAGCAGAACTTTGTATTGTGGGAGAACATCTGCTTGCCGTACTTACGAACTGCCCTGGTGAAGGTGCCTCCAGATTTGGTGTAGCCGGGGAAAACATCATCAAGAACTTTCTTGATATTTGTGTAGTCTATCTTGGAGTCACGGTTCGGGTCGAAATACATGGCCATGGAATATTTCGGGCTTAAGAGGATGAGTGTGCAATTTGTGTCACTGCACAGAACACGGAATGTTAGAAAAAAAAGAACGATCGAAATATAAGAAATCATATGTTACGGGGCGGTTAAGGGATGACTTACTCGGGAAAGTAAGCCACAAGGAAGTTATCCTTATCTGGGTTTGCCAGAATGACGCCTTCGAGGTGTGAACTCGCGACTTGGCGGTCCCCAGTGCTGCTCAAGAGCTTGGCACGCATGTAGAAGGGGTCGACTATCACGATGTCCGGGGTCTTGTCTCTAATGATCCGCATCTCCATACTCAGCGAAAACAGCCGAACGAAGGTGTAGTGCAGCGGATGAAGGTTAAACATAGCAAAGATGTCATCAAACCGCAGGACGATCGTACCCCCGATGTCGCCATCCACAAAGCCCTTGTCCTCTGGCACCTTGGCCACGAAAACCGGGTATGCCACATCATTCTCTCTGAGATGCTGCTTCTCCAAAGAAAGAACACTGTCGTGCAGACTCCGCATAGCATCGGTTGCAGAATTGAGCATATTTGTCGGTAGCATCACCCTACCCGCCACATGCACCCTCCTCGAGATATCCTTAGGTGAAGGTGGCCCGTCGTAAGCATGGATCGAACTTGGTGCCGGCTGGCTCGCACCGGCTCCCTTGTTAGTCTTTCGTTTCCGTCCCTTCTTCTTGATCTGCTGTAATGGGACCGAGTTCTGCTCATAGACCGCCTTCTTGAGCATGTTGGGACTGATAATATTTCGCACCTCAGCTATCCGAGGCTCGGTGAAGGCAGGAGCTGGAGGCGTCTCCTGAGAACTGAACATCAGACGACGCCTGTTGCAATTGGATTTCTCTGCCGTACCAGCTAGATCGCGGTCGTCTTGGTTGGGTTCTTGAGAAAGAGGCCTGCAGAACTCGTCAGCGTACCCATGTTCGGCAAAGTACTTATCGACATTGGTAAATGTACCGTCATCGTTGTCGTCGTCGTACAGATCCTGTGCCATATGCATGTCCGGATCATGTGCCATAGGGATGTCCGGCAGGTCCGGTAGCATTGCGGCGTTCATGCCATGGCTTGGCGCTGGCACGACTGGCGGTCTTGTCTGTGTGGTGGTGTCCCCCGCCCCCAAACGAATCTGGCTCTTCGGCCAAAGCAGGGGCCAGCTTACGCAGGCGCTGAGGGTCATCTCATCTTCTTCGTCGGCCCCAGCGGGTCGAATCGGAGGTAACAACTCGTTGCAGCCTGGCAGCACCCGAACCACTTCAACCCTATACAGTGTGGGTGGCATCGGATGACCGTGGAACACGGGGTTGCCCGGTTGAACGATTCTGCCCTTGGCGACATTGACCAACTCGCCGCCCACGAAGTGCGGAAGAGTGCAAGGAATGTCGGCGGTGCCCTGCGAAAACATGTAGGGCATCAGGGATGCCCAGTCAAAGGCAAGGAGATGAAGTAATCGGCCGAGAGGCTTAGTTACCGTGATGCCATCGAGCTCGACTAATGTCGAGGCACCGCCAACGGTGGGTGTGCAACTGACGGAGGAGCCGCTTGCTGGTGAGGTGTCGGCCGGTGTACACCCGGGTGCATTAAGCTCCAATGCCCGTGCCGGCGCCGGAGACACGATTACCGCCTCTGCTGGAGACACCAATGGCGCCGCCGGAGACACCAATGGCGCCGCCTGCGTGCTGTGCGAGTTGCTGGCCATGAAGCTGGGAATCAGGGGAGGCCCCTGTTGGCCCCCCGCAATCCACGTCGTCAGCCCATGAATCAACGTAGGCACCATGGCATTGAGCTTCGTTCCCAGTTGTTATTCCACTTGCTCTTGGACAAGCTCCGAAATCCGTGCCACTTGTGCCTTGAGTGCTTCAACCTCGCGCGACTGGCTTTCCAAGCTGGTCGTTTTCTCCTTTCGCCCACCAGTGGTATAGTATGACGACCATTTGTGGACAAGCCTTTGCCGGCCACACGACCAGCCGACGTCGGCTTACTAAGCTTATCATTGTTTTTCATTACGTTCAACGCCCTATTTAAAGGGGTGTCGAAAGGGGAGCTCTGAGACGACCCCGCGCTACTGCTTTCAGTGTCCTGCGGAAGGAACATGAACCATTTAGAAATATTGGGGATTAATTAGAATGCAACCATATGGAGCAAATTACGAAGTGGTGTATTCCTTACCAGAACAAGCTCGAGCGCCCTGATCTTCGGATCCGTGGTAAGCTCCTTTGTTACCGGGTCCTCCTTGTACCGGGCCCTGAGAAAGTTCCTGGTCTGCTTGTCACGGTATTTCTCGAAGCGGGGCGGTAGGCCTTGCTCGGCATGCTCCGCGTCCTCCTTGTCCCATATAGGCTCCGCCACTCTGTAACCGCCGGGACCGAGTTGGTGGACCCCTAAGTTCAACTGCCGCATTTCTTTCCCCCACTGACTTGATTTGGAGGTTGCGATGCTCTCGCACTTGATCTTGAACTCCTTGTACTCATCTTCGCTCATCAAAGGATATTTTGCCTTGATCTTGTCATAACTATCACCTTTTTCAATCATTGCCTTCACCATGCTTCTCCAAGTAGACAGGGCCGTGCTCATCCTCGTGAGGGCGACACTGTTCACTTTATTCCCTGAGAGGCGTGTGTTTGCAAACTCAGCGGGGAACTTGTATCGTTCGTGCAGCTTCGCGAAGAGGAGGCTGCGCAAATTCCCTCGGTCCTTATGCCTTAGGTTCTCGGTGTTGATCGAGACGGTGCTCCGGAGAATGCACCCGAGCTGAACCGAGTACCCCTTTACTACTTTTCGGGGCACCGTCGGATTCCCGTTGGAGTCCACTTCAGTAAATTCCTCCTTGACGGTGCCGAGCACGCTCGGGCGCCGGTTCTTCCGTTGCCTCTTCGGTTGGCCGCCATCTGTGCATGCGCCGCCATCATCAGTGGTGGCATCCTTGGCGGCGCCATCAGTGGTGTCATCCCTGATGCCACTAGGTGTTGTGTAGTTAGGATCGGTGTCTTCCGCGGTGTCCTCATAGCGGTGATGTTCTTTCTCCAACTCCTGGGACAGCTCCCAGAATTGCTTGCCGCCCGACCCGCCGGCCTCATCGTTGTGGGCCATGTTTCACTCTAAATAGGAAAAAAGTTTGGTCAAAAAGTTGGTTATTGTCAAGGAACAAGATCATGGTCTCATCATTTAGGGTTTGTCGACACCGAGGCATCCTAAAAGCTAAGCTTTTATCATTTAGGGTTTGTCGACGCCGAGGCACCCTAAAATCCTAAGTGTACATCATTTAGGTTCTCATCGACACTGAGGCATCCGGGGCAGCCAAGTTAAGTTTTCATCATTTAGGGTTTATCGATGCCGAGGCACCGTAGGTTGGGCCTAATCACTTGGCACTAATCACTTGGCTCTATTGCCACCTATGTTAGGTTTATCATCTAGGGTTTATCGAGGCTAAGGAGAATTCTAAGTTGGGCCTAATCACTTGACTCTATTGCCACCTATGGTTTAATGCAGCAAGAATGGCGGGGCAGTTGATCCTACTTAACTAAGTACTAAGATACCCCGGCCCATGCGTTAGTCGCAAGTACCCCATATGTCCTATTTTTAGCAAAGTCATGCTAAAATTCACGGAAAATTAAAGCATGACCTTTGCTGAAAATAGGACATATGGAGTACCCAAATTTGCCAGAACAGAAGTTAATCAACATCCCGGCAAACTCATGGGCCTCTCGGGGTACCTGCAATATCATCACGACACAATGGTCGGAGACAAAACCCAGCAAACTAGCAAGAGGATCATCATCTTTGCAAGTCATTACTTGTCAAATACAGAAGAAGGAACAATTTATTTGTGACATAGTTGGCCCATACAGAAGAAGCAACACCCTGCACTAGCCTAAAAACAAGTGAAGTTTCACCCATATAAGAACAACTTTATAAAATCAGAGAAGTTGCTATGTTTTTTCTACTGCTGGGAAAAACA
The DNA here is from genome assembly GCF_018294505.1 of Triticum aestivum. NCBI lineage: Eukaryota > Viridiplantae > Streptophyta > Magnoliopsida > Poales > Poaceae > Triticum > Triticum aestivum. The sequence continues at coordinate 678,068,414 of NC_057803.1, forward strand.
TCACTCATTGGAAATGAAAATCTCAATACCAGCATTTTGAACTTTGAAATGAAATACGGTAGTAGTATTAGTAGTATATGGAGTAGTATCTTGTCTGTGTGCTATCTAAAGCAGAGCATGGAAGCAAGTTTTGCCTCAGAGACCGCAAAAGCTATGTTTTTTCTCAATTCAGATATCTAACCACAAAAACTGGATATCTTGTCAGTAAAACAAATAAACTCAAATTATGAGGCGAGATAAAGTTGCATAGGTATGAAAAGAAGTAGTCTGCACTGTCAAAATTTAGAGACTAATTACCGTTAGCCACATCAGCTATTTCGCTGTCACTAGGTTCAGCAGCAATGTCATCTTTAATCGCATCACTAGATTTAACAATTCTAGAAGACTTGTCTTCCTCTTTATATCTTGGAACTAGAAACTCACAAACATCTTTAAAGCCTGTATTTTTTCTGAATGAACTCTTCCGTTGCAGCCACAAGATTGGCAGCATGTTTAAGTTTTACGACACTCATCCTACCATAATCCTACCATAATCAGTACTAACTCCCTCCCCTTGCAGCCTGCAATTTATGCTAACCAAGCACCTGCATCTACAGATGCTCCATCCACTTATGCAAAATAGAATAGATCACACAAGACACAAGGTTAGGCAGAATAGAATCGATCACACACACATACACGAGAAATTTGCACTAAAAAATGGCTGGACAAAATACATAGTGGAGGCACGGCCTGAGCGTAGTGGAGGCGCAGTCGCGGTGCGGTGAGCGCGCCAGGGCGCGGCCAGGGCGCGGCTAGGGGCCGAGGGGAGA
>NC_057803.1:678069796-678070322 GCF_018294505.1 Triticum aestivum
GTGGAAGAAGGCGCAGACGCCATAGACCATGGAGGCGTCGGTGTCGTAGAGGCGCCGAAGACCTTGCCCTGCGAGACAGAGAAGGGGCCGTCAGTTGCGCAGGTGGGGGCAAGGGGAGGAGGAGGAGGGGCAAGGGGAGGAGGAGGGTCGGGGGGACGGGGCGGCGGCGTCGTGGGTCGGGGCAGCGCGCGGGTAGATCTGGGGAGGGAGAGAGGGACGAAGGGGATCTGGAGAGGGAGAGGGAGGAATTAGCTAGGGGGAAGCTTACTAATGGCGCACCACCCGTCGGTGCGCCATTAGAAATCTTTTTTTAGATAGCAATGGTGCACCCCCTGTCGGTGCACCATTAGAAATCTTTTTTTAGATAGCAATGGTGCACCATCGGGTCGGTGCGCCATTAGTATGTTTTCATTATTATTATTTTTTTAAAAATGAATATGAATATGAAACAATAATGTTTTTTTTATAAAAACAGTAATAATTGTTGTTTAACAACAATTGTAGTCTACACTTTTTTATTATTATT
>NC_057803.1:678070462-678074934 GCF_018294505.1 Triticum aestivum
AAAAATAGTAATAATTTTTTTAAAAATATCATCAAATTTGTTACTTGAAAATATCATCGGCGGCGGCGGTGGAGCGGGGGAGGGTGCGGTGGGTCGTCGGTGGCGGTGGAGCTAGCGGGGGAGGGTGCGGGTGGGATCGAGATCGAGATGGAGGGGGATAGTGATCGAGATGGAGGGGGATCGAGATCGAGATGGAGGGGGAATCGAGATCGAGATGGAGGGGGATTGAGATCGAGTGTCCTCATGAATTCAAAAAGTGCCCATAAAATTTAAAAATATTCATGATATCAAAAAGTGCCCATGAAATACAATCGAGAAATGAAGACTACGATTTAAATACAATCGATCTTAGCTAGCTATCTGTTCACAATCTTCTTGCCCTTCTTTTTTGCAAATGGAGTTCTTCTGTGGAACGGACGTCCTTTAGGTAGGGTGGTCATGCTTCTTCTTGTGGTGTATGCTGCTACTTCATCGTCGTCGTCATGTTCGATCTTCGGGTCGCCGTACTTGTCGAAGTCTTGCTCATTGGCTACTCCATCCATTCCGATGATCTTCCTTTTGCCTCTCCTCACGACAACACGACTGGGCTTTGACGGGTCGGTAAAGAAGAAGCATTGGTCCACTTGGGAATCCAGTACCCATGGCTCATTTTTTGCGGTGACGTTTGCGCCCGCGGTCTTGGATTTGGCTTCGGGTATAACCATGGTGGTGAAATACCGGTCTTCTTTTAGGACGCTCTTGGCCCATCTGACATGGAACATCGGGACCTTCTCTCCAGCGTAGCTCAGCTCCTAGATCTCCTCGATCCTTCCGTAGTATATGTCCTTGTCGTTACCGGTGTAGGATTCCATCGTTACCCCGGAGTTCTCATAACCATCGCTCTTCATGTCCTTGTCCTCGGTGTAGAATCTGTAGCCGTTGATATCGTACGCCTCATAGGTCATCAGGTTGTGCTCGACGCCCTGTGACAAGGCGAATATGAGTTGTTCTTCCGCGGAAGAATCCTCATGTAAAGGGTACTACAGAAGCTTCTGCTTGAACCAACGTGTGAAACATGAGTTGTGCTCTTTGATTATATCTCCGTCCGTCCTTTGTTGGCCTCGGTCATTGTACGTCTTCTCAATAAAGGTTTTGTGCTCTACCACCCAAGGATCGACCACGTCTATGTGTTGTAGCGCGACTAGGTTTGCTCTTTCAAAGTCGGCGAGTCGACCCTCGAAGTCGACATGCATTTCGCGGCGACCCTCACGGTGACCCCATCCAGCGAGCCTGCCGAGGTGCCTGTTGACGGGCAGACCAATGGGGTTCTTGATGCCTAGATAATTTGTGCGGTAGGAGATGCACTCTTCGGTCAGAAAGCCCCTGGCTATACTTCCCTCTGGACGTGACATGTTGCGAACATATCCTTTGATGACACCATTCATCCTTTCGAATGGCATCATGCTGTGCAGGAACGTCGGCCCGAGTTGGATGAAATCATCCACGATATGGACTAGCAGATGCACCATAACATCGAAGAATGCGAGCGGGAAGTACATCTCAAGCTCGCATAGTATCACCATGATCTCTTCCTGTAGCCTTCTGAGTTCCCTCACGCCAATCGACTTCCGAGAGATGACGTGGAAAAAGTTGCATAGGCCAAATAGCGTTTCACGGACGTGCGTGTCCATGATCCCACAGATTGCAACTGGAAGTATCTGCATCATCAGCACGTGACAGTCGTGAGACTTCATCCCGCTGAACTTCTGCTTCGCTGGGTCTAGGTATCTGCTTATCTTCCCCACGTAACCGTAAGGAAGTTTTACTCCTACGAGGCAGGTGAAAAACTGCTCGATCTCCTCCTGACTTAGAGTGAAGCACGCGGGAGGGTAGCCATTTCCGGTCTTCTTGGCCTTTTTGCCTTTGCGACAACTTTCTGTGTCCTGCTTCGCCTCATCATCATCATCATCATCATCATTAGCATGAAGCTCCTGCCTGATGCCCATTGATTTCAAGTCTGCCCTTGCTTTCGGCCCATCTTTGGTCCTCTCTGGCATGTTGAGCAAGGTACCAAGAAGAATCTCACACACGTTCTTCGTGATATGCACACGGTGGATCTTCCAGTACGGCAAGTCCCAGAAAACAGACCTCGTTTTCCATACCTTCAGCAGCGGCTCTGGCGCCTTTCGCTTCTTTCCCGGCTCTGGCGCCTTTTGCTTCTTTCCCGACAGTGGGCAATCTTTCTAATTTTTCAACAGCTCGTCTATTTCCTCGCCACTCCTCGTACGCGGGCGTCTTCGGGGTTCGGTTTCACCATCGAACAGATCCTTGCGTTTCCTCCACGGGTCATCATCGCGAAGCCACCTTTGATGTCCCATGAACATGGTTTTCAAAGACCCGAGATCTCTATCTAGATGGCGATACGTTGTGTCATCCATGCACCTTACGCATCCAGAAAATCCGTGGACCACCTGCCCCGCGAGATATCCGTAACCGAGATAGTCGTGCACCGTCATGAGCAGTGCGGCTCTCATAGGGAAATATTCTTTCTCTGCGGCGTCCCACGTATTGGCTGGCGTTTTCCACAACGTGTCTAGCTCCTCTTTCAGCAGCCCCAGATACAGATTGATGTCGTTCCTTGGTTGTTTTGGCCCTTCAATTAGCATACTCATGTGAATGTACTTCCTCTTCATGCACAACCAGGGGGGAAGGTTGTACATCCACACAAACATAGGCCAGGTGCTATGTGTGCTTCTTTAGCTGCCAAACGGATTGACTCCATCGGTGCTCGTGCCCAGCATGATGTTCCTTGGATCCTTCCCAAATTCTGGGTCTTCGAAGTTCAACGCTTGCCACTCGCTTGCATCCTTAGGGTGACTCAGCATATTGTCTTTTTTATTTATCTCTGGATCATTTCCGTCATCTTCCCGCTTCTTCTCCTCCCTATCCGCGTGTCAATGCAGGAGTTTTGCTACCTTAGGGTCCACGAAATACCGTTGCAGACGAGGAGTGATCGGAAAGTACCACACCGATTTTTGAGGAACTTTCTTCCTCTTCTTGTATCGAGTGACGCCGCACATCGGACATATGGTAGACTCCACGTGCTCGTCCCGATGAATGATGCAATTGTTCATGCACACATGGTATTTCACGTGTGATATATCCAGAGGACACACGATTTTCTTCGCCTCCTCGAAACTGGTCGGGCACTTGTTCCCCTTGGGAAGACGTTCGTGCCAGAACGACATGTTCTCGTCGAAGCATGCGTCCGTCATTTTGTGTTTTACCTTCATCTCCAGAGCCATGAGCGTTACTTTCAGGCGGGTATCCTCGGGCCTGCATCCTTCATACAATGGAGTAACCGCGTCTATCTCCAGTTGATCCAGCTTGGCTTTCTCTCGGGCGGCAGCTCTTGTGTTATCCGTCTGCTTGAGAAGCAGCTCTTGAATATGAGGGTCCTGCACCCAGCCTCCATCATCGTCTGCTCCGGCATCTTCATATTCATGATCATGCCCTTCATCTTGATCTTCCTCATCATCATGTCCGACATCTTCTACATGATGACTGTGTACAACATCACCGTCGTGATCATGTCCTGGAGATTCTTAGTCTTCTCACCCGCCCTCGCCGCGGTGGTTGTCTTGTTGCCCTTCCTCATTTCTTGCCCGGCCCCCATGGACGACTTCATAGTCATCTTCATCACCTTGCCACCAATACCCATCCATTTAACCATGCAAGAGCAGGTGGTCCCGCACCTGCTCGGAATCAGGATCCGCAATAAGGCTCTTCATCTTGCATCTTCGACACAGACATCTTATCTCCGTCTCGTTCTTTTGAAGCATCTCGGCCTTCGCGGAGCTCAAAAACCTATTCACGATGCCTTCGGTCATCGTGCGGACCATGGTCGCCTGCGGGGTAGAGCAAAGCGATATTTTAGAACCAAGAAAAAATTTGGCATGACTTTCCCTAAAAATAGGACCAAAAAGAATGCATAGTGCCAAAATTCTCGCCGAAATGGAAATGAATCAACATTCCGGTAAAATATTGGCAACTATCGCATTTCAAATACCGGTACCTGCAAACACAAACATATATGCAACACCACAAACATATGCAACACCACAAACATACGTAGATCTAGCTAGGCCACAAAAAGTGCATGTGCACGTTGTTGGAGGGAGCTAGGGAGAAAAAAAGTAGATCTAGAACATGAAGATAGCTTTCCCCTTACTTACCTATCAAAAAAAGGTAATTTCACCACTTAAATTTGATGAATCTATGGTGCAAATGAGGTGAGGAGGAGGAGGCAGCCGACAAGCTTGGATAAGGAGGTGGAGGGAATCAAGTGGGGAAAGTGAGTGTGTAGGTGTGGTTGTCCAAAATATCTAGCTGGTCCCAGGTTACTAATGGCGCACCACACAGACATGCGCCATTAGTAACGCAACATACTAATGGCGCACCACACATCCGTGTGCCATTAGTAGTTTTGCAAA